>NC_092148.1:18725932-18858432 GCF_045791955.1 Oncorhynchus clarkii lewisi
ACTTTGATAAATCATTTCTCAATTATGATTTTACATACAAATGTCAAGTCTATGTCAATAATCCTTTCCCCAAAGGACTATTACAGTGCATTTTGTTACGTTACAGCCTTATTATAAAATGGATTACATAGTGAAATAGGTTCGAAGAAATGTTTGCAAATGTATAAAAAATATAAGACATATCTTATTTAAATAATTATTCAGACCCTTTCCTATGAGGCTCAACATTGAGCTCGGGTGCATCCTGTTTCCATTGATCATCCTTGAGATGTTTCTACAATTTGCTTGGAGTCAACCTGTGGTAAATTCAATTTATTGGACATGATTTGGAAAGGCACACACCTGTCTATATGAGGTCCTTCAGTTGACAATTCATGTCAGAGCCAAAACCAAGCCATGAGGTCGAAAGGAATTATCTGTGGAGCTCCGAGACAGGATTGTGTCGAGACACAGATCTGGGGATTGGTACCCCAAAAAAGTCTGCTGCATTGAATGCCCCCAAGAACACAGTGGCCTCCATCATTCTTAAATGGAAGAAGTTTGGAACCACCAAGACTCTTCCTACAGCTGATCGTCCGGCCAAACTAAGCAATCGGGGGGGGGGGGCTTTGTCACCTCCCTGACCAAGAAACTGATGGTCACTCTGTGGAGATGGGATAACCTTCCAGAAGGACAAACATCTCATCAGCACTCCACCAATCAGGCCTTTATGGTAGAGTGGCCAGACGGAAGCCACTCCTCAGTAAAAAGCACATGACAGGCACTTGGTGTTTGCCAAAAGGCACAGAAAGGTCTCTCAGACCATGAGAAACAAGATTCTCTGATCTGATGAAACCAAGATTGAACTCTTTGGAGTTCATCTGGAGGAAACCTGACACCATCCCTACGGTGAAGCATGGTGGTGGCAGCATCATGCTGTGGGGATGTTTTTCAGCCGCAGGGACTGGGAGACTAGTCAGGATCAAGGAAAAGAGAGATCCTTGAGGAAAACCTGCTCCAGAGTGCTCAGGACTTCAGACTGGGGCGAAGGTTGACCTTCCAACAGGACAAAGACCCTAAGCACAAGGCCAAGACAACGCAGGAGTGGCTTTGGGACAAGTCTCTGAATGTCCTTGAGTAGCCCAGCCAGAGCCCAGACTTGAACATCTCTGGAGAGACCTGAAAATAGCTGTGCAGCGACACTCCCCATCCAACCTGACAGAGCTTGAGAGGATCTGCAGAGAAGAATGGGAGAAACTCCCCAAATACAGGTGTGCCTAGCTTGTAGCATCATACCCAAGAAGACCCAAGGCTGTAATCACTGCCAATGGTGCTTCAACAAAGTACTGAGTAAAGGGTCTGAATACTTATGTAAATGTGATGTTTCAGTTTTGTATTTGTAATGCATTTCTACAAACCCGTTTTTACTTTGTAATTATCTGGTATTGTGTGTAGATTGATGAGGGAAAAAAACATGTAATCCATTTTAGAACAAGGCTGTGACGTAACAAAATGTGGAAAAAGTCAAGGGGTCTGAATACTTTCCGAAGGCACTGTATATGGATTACATAGAGTGAAAATCCCCTAAATCATGGTCTTTTTTTGTCTGCGTTTCGTGAGGAATCACTTCCCGGAAGAAATCTAACACATTTCATCCTCTCGTTTCCACATGTGCGTCATTGAGATTAAATGCACACATTGGTAGTCATGGAGTGGGTTCATTTGTCAAAGGACATTGAGTAATAAAGCTTAATTGAATTTGCTGTGAAGGAAGATTATGCAGGCTTTAGTGTCTAGGACTCTGTCCACTTCTTGTGATTCAGAGCAGAACAGGGGTGCCCTCCCTTCTGTTGTATTCATCTCTTTCTCTCTTCCCTCCCTATACCCCTCTCTCTTACCCAAACTCATACACTCACATATGCTTGGCATACAGCAATCATTTTTTATGACTTATTTGATAATCAGTCCTTATAACAACACCCAGCAGCAGCATTAGGTTGTAGAGAAGAAATATGCAATTACACAACCATATGCTGATGCCATTATCATCATGCCTCATTGTTATTCATGTTTTCAGATTTGTTGATCGCACTCATCAGCACTCCCATAGGGATGTGTGATGAAGGCATTAGCTAACCAATTTAATATCAGTAGGCTATAAGACAGTTATTGGTGATTGTATACACAAATGAAGGTTCCCTGTGGTGTACATACCTTCTCCTCTCCTACACAGTGTTTTCCTTGATACTGTGTCTGTTTTCAGCGTCAGTAACTCACCTGGCTACAGCGTGGCTGTGTCCTTATGTTGGGAGGAAAATGTTGTGTTTGTTGGGATAATGTCTTTGAGTAGGGCATGTGTCTTTATGTTCCGAGAAGGCTTTCTATAGAAAGCATTGGAGGCTGGGCACAGCCTTCAACTCCCCCTCAACACCATACATTACAAATAGTTCAATCATAGTTTAATCATTCATAACCATTTCTTTGAATGTATTTGCTGATTTCACTGTTATATTTGTCGGTGTGAGTGGGCCCGCATACACGAGTTAGCCCTAATATACAGATATTTAATACATTTTTTGTTATTGTGAATTGAATTTTGTTATTGTGAATTTACAATTAAAAATGTATTGTGAATTTTGTGAGTATATTGTGAATAAATACTGTTATTTCCTGTGTGTGTCTCAGGCATGGTTTATAATGTAAGCCTCTACATGGATTTCCACCCTGGAGGAGAAGAGGAACTGATGAAGGCAGCTGGGATAGACGGAACAGACCTTTTTGACCAGGTCAGCTCTCATTGGACTCTCCCGAGTTAAAGGACTACCTTGGAAGTTCACATGTTAAAACACACAAGTTCAAAACATTAACGCACCTGTGTGTTATGATGCCGTGTGTGTCTAAGCTCTTTTGCTCACTTTCTCCCTTTGTCCCTGTATCTGTGGCCATATGAGCAGATCCACCGGTGGGTGAACTATGAGTCCATGTTAAAGGAGTGTCTGGTAGGGAGGATGGCTCTGAAGGCCAGCACTGCTCTCAAAGGTACAGTAACACACAATCCCTCAGTCTCAGGACTTTAATGCACCGTGGTCTCTCTTTCATGCAGGATGTTTTTTGACCCTTTCTAAGTTGTCTCCGCAGCTCAGTCTGTAATAAAGGACAGCATCACTCATTTAAATGGTAATGTACAAAATAACAATAAGAATAATGCACTAAAAGCCCTCTGATTGTTCTGTACTGTCTGGTATTTGTGTGTGGGTGTTCTATATTCTGTGTGGCTGAAATCAGAGTCCTTACTCTTGTCTCTCTCTCTCTCTCTCCTCAGGTCTAGCCCCCCCTCCTCCGCCCACCTCCATGCTCCCTCCTGCTTTCCTCACCCCTCCCTCACCCTCCTCATCACTGCAACCCTCAGCCGCCCCGCCACCACCCCAACCCAGGTACGCCCGGCCCAGGTACACTCACAAAACAACAAGAACAACTGTTATGATATTGAGAATGGTGACAGACTGGATGATGTGAGGTGTGATAGATAGATGTGAGAAGGTAATGAACATACTGTATCTGTACATCTTTTATTTTTTAGGTTTGACTGGTTTCAAACTGATTTCACAGTCAATATTGTGGTTTACACCAAACGGAAGGTAAACATCCCCACTTTGCAAATTTTAAATGGCAAGATTTAAGTGAAATGTGAGACAGAACGTGCAGCAATTGTTCTTTAACCTCACTCCCCACCCTTCTTTTCTCTCTCTTTCCCTCTTCTCCCTTATTTTCTCTCCTATCTCAGCTCCCCAGCTCTGGCTGTACCATAGTTAACGTGCAAGATGGTGTTCTACGGGTGGAAGTTCTTCTGGGGAAAATGTCCTACATACTGCGTCAACGTAAGTCGCAGCTTCCTTTGACTGTCCACTATGCCAGGGAGCTGTTTTCTGACATGACTTGTCGTAGCCGCCTCTTTCAATCTCCTTTCTTTTATCCATCTATTACAGCCATACTCTCTCTCTTTCTCCCTAACCATCCTGTACTAGGGGTGTGAACGTTTAAACCAAGTTGGCATCGTTAACCGAAAAACTATGTTTATTATTATATATTTTTCTTATTTCCTCCCATAAAATGTAAATCACAGTGCAGTTATCACACCTAGCACTAACAGGTCCCGATCATCATCATCATAAAGGGAACATGCCTAACCCAATAATGCTGTAACTTTAGTAGGAGGAGATATGCATCTTTCAAATGATTTGCCACGGATATAAAGCGCTCTGAACTTCACCGTTGTTAACAGTTGGGAAAATGACAGGGACGTGACAGCAGCGAAGACCTGTATGGCTCCAAGGCATGCGTTGAAATCGCTAATCAGTGTACTAGGAAGTAATTTACTGGAATTAGCTTTGTTTCCCCATCACTAGGTACCAGTGCTGGTGTAGGCCTCGATAAGCATGTTGTTTGTGCAACGTTATCTTCTAACTCAGAGGTGAATAGGTGAAGCATGAATATGTTAGCTAGCTACATTAGGTAAAACAACTGTGACGCACTCTTTTCACGCCACTTCCATACAGCTACGGCCAGATGTGATTTTCTTTGCAGGTTAGGAGAGTGTTTTTTGCTAACCCTAACCCTTTTCCTAACCTTAACCTCAGTCTCCTAACCTGCTGCATGAATTATCCTAATCTGCTGCGTAAGTTCTCCTAACGTGCTGCGAAAAAGTAACTTCTGGTCGTAGATGTATCGAAGTGGCATGAAAACGGTGTTTCTCGTGAAGAGGACACAACAAAGCCTATTCCCCCGTCAGGAAACTCAGGAAACTAAAAAGATTTGGCATGGGTCCTGAGATCCTCCAAAGGTTCTTCAGCTGCAACATCGAGAGCATCCTGACTGGTTGCATCACTGCCTGGTACGGCAATTGCTCGGCCTCTGACCGCAAGGCGCTACAGAGGGTAGTGCGTACAGCCCAGTACATCACTGGGGCTAAGCTGCCTGCCTTCCAGGACCTCTACACCAGGTGGTGTCAGAGGAAGGCCCTAAAAACTGTCAAAGACCCCAGCCACCCCAGTCATAGATTGTTCTCTCTGCTACCGCATGGCAAGCTGTACCGGAGTGCCAAGTCTAGGACAAAAAGGCTTCTCAACAGTTTTTACCCCAAGCCATGAGACTCCTGAACAGGTAATCAAATGGCTACCCAGACTATTTGCATTGTGTTCCCCCCCCAACCCCAAACCCTATTTTCATGCTGCTGCTACTCTCTGTTTATCATATATGCATAGTCACTTTAACTGTACGTTCATGTACATACTACCTCAATTGGGCCGACCAACCAGTGCTCCCGCACGTTGGCTAACCGGGCTATCTGCATTGTGTCCTGCCACCCACCACCCGCCAACCCCTCTTACTCTACTGCTACTTTCTGTTCATCATATATGCATAGTCACTTTAACCATATCTACATGTACATACTACCTCAATCAGCCTGACTAACCGGTGTCTGTATGTAGCCTCGCTACTGTATATAGACAGTTTTTTTTTGCTGTTTTATTTCTTAACCTGTTGTATTTGGCGCACGTGACAAATAAACTTTGATTTAATTTGAAAACATGTAATGTAACATCTAATTAGGGTCCCCTGGAAACACTGACCAACACTTTGGTTCCTACCCGGTCAATTGTTCCTCCCTGGCAGGCTTATTCATTTGTTGTCATGTCAAACAACAATGTATTCAAGGTGCTGCCCACTATATTCCAACTATAGTCATTCTATTCCAGCAGTTCACCAATTAACTAGGCCTATATCTTTTGACCATATTATGCAACCTCGCATTGAGGATTTCAAGTTAAAGGCCAACCGTAATACTGGAGGCATTGTTTCCAGAAAACAGGATCCCCCATTATAGCAAATGGGGAAATGGCGATCTTTCTGGTCAATATTCATGGTTATATTAAAAAATAACTGTGCACGACCATGGTACCAATAATTGATCCTATTTCACCAGATGTATGTCCTTGAACCGATTTAAAATCGCACACAGAAGGATAATTTACAGTTGAAGTCAGAGGTTTACATACACCTTAGCCAAATACATTTAAGCTCAGTTTTTCCCCAATTTCTGACATTTTATCCTAGTAAAAATTCCCTGTCTTAGGACAGTTAGGATCACCACTTTATTTTAAGAATGTGAAATGTCAGAATAATAGTAGAGAGAATGATTTATTTCAGCTTTTATTTCTTTCATCACATTCCCAGAGGGTCAGACGTTTACAAACACTCAATTAGTATTTGGTAGCATTTCCTTTAAATTGTTTAACTTGGGGTCAAATGTTTCGGGTAGCCTTCCACAAGCTTCCCACAATAAGTTGGGTGAATTTTGGCCCATTCCTCCTGACAGAGCTGGTGTAACTGAGTCAGGTTTGTAGGCCTCCTTGCTCGCACACGCTTTTTCAGTTCTGCCCACAAATCGTCTATGAGATAGAGGTCAGGGCTTTGTGATGGCCACTCCAATACCTTGACTTTGTTTTCCTTAAGGCATTTTGCCACAACTTTGGAAGTATGCTTGGGGTCATTGTCCATTTGGAAGACTCATTTGTGACCAAGCTTTAACTTCCTGACTGATGTCTTGAGAAGTTGCTTCAATATATCCACATAATCTTTCTTCCTCATGTTGCCATCTATTTTGTGAAGTGCACCAGTCCTTCCTGCAGCAAAGCACCCCCACAACATAATGCTGCCACGGTTGGGATGGTGTTCTTCCGCTTGCAAGCCTCCCCCTTTTTTCTCCAAACATAACGATGGTCATTATGGCCAAACAGTTATATTTCTGTTTCATCAGACCAGAGGACATTTCTTCAAAAAGTATGATCTTTGTCCCCATGTGCAGTTGCAAACCGTAGTCTGGATTTCTTTTATGGCGGTTTTGGAGCAGTGGCTACTTCCTTGCTGAGCGGCCTTTCAGGTTATGTCAATATAGGACTAGTTTTACTGTGGATATACAGTGCCTTGCGAAAGTATTCGGCCCTCTTGAACTTTGCGACCTTTTGCCACATTTCAGGCTTCAAACATAAAGATATATAAAACTGTATTTTTTTGTGAAGAAACAACAACAAGTGGGACACAATCATGAAGTGGAACGACATTTATTGGATATTTCAAACTTTTTTAACAAATCAAAAAACTGAAAAATTGGGCGTGCAAAATTATTCAGCCCCTTTACTTTCAGTGCAGCAAACTCTCTCCAGAAGTTCAGTGAGGATCTCTGAATGATCCAATGTTGACCTAAATGACTAATGATGATAAATACAATCCACCTGTGTGTAATCAAGTCTCCGTATAAATGCACCTGCACTGTGATAGTCTCAGAGGTCCGTTAAAAGCGCAGAGAGCATCATGAAGAACAAGGAACACACCAGGCAGGTCCGAGATACTGTTGTGAAGAAGTTGAAAGCCGGATTTGGATACAAAAAGATTTCCCAAGCTTTAAATATCCCAAGGAGCACTGTGCAAGCGATAATATTGAAATGGAAGGAGTATCAGACCACTGCAAATCTACCAAGACCTGGCCGTCCCTCTAAACTTTCAGCTCATACAAGGAGAAGACTGATCAGAGATGCAGCCAAGAGGCCCATGATCACTCTGGATGAACTGCAGAGATCTACAGCTGAGGTGGGAGACTATGTCCATAGGACAACAATCAGTCGTATATTGCACAAATCTGGCCTTTATGGAAGAGTGGCAAGAAGAAAGCCATTTCTTAAAGATATCCATAAAAAGTGCCGTTTAAAGTTTGCCACAAGCCACCTGGGAGACACACCAAACATGTGGAAGAAGGTGCTCTGGTCAGATGAAACCAAAATTGAACTTTTTGGCAACAATGCAAAACGTTATGTTTGGCGTAAAAGCAACACAGCTGAACACACCATCCCCACTGTCAAACATGGTGGTGGCAGCATCATGGTTTGGGCCTGCTTTTCTTCAGCAGGGACGGGGAAGATGGTTAAAATTGATGGGAGGATGGATGGAGCCAAATACAGGACCATTCTGGAAGAAAACCTGATGGAGTCTGCAAAAGACCTGAGACTGGGACGGAGATTTGTCTTCCAACAAGACAATGATCCAAAACATAAAGCAAAATCTACAATGGAATGGTTCAAAAATAAACATATCCAGGTGTTAGAATGGCCAAGTCAAAGTCCAGACCTGAATCCAATCGAGAATCTGTGGAAAGAACTGAAAACTGCTGTTCACAAATGCTCTCCATCCAACCTCACTGAGCTCGAGCTGTTTTGCAAGGAGGAATGAAAAAAAATTCAGTCTCTCGATGTGCAAAACTGATAGAGACATACCCCAAGCGACTTACAGCTGTAATCGCAGCAAAAGGTGGCGCTACAAAGTATTAACTTAAGGGGGCTGAATAATTTTGCACGCCCAATTTTTCAGTTTTTGATTTGTTAAAAAAGTTTGAAATATCCAATAAATGTCGTTCCACTTCATGATTGTGTCCCACTTGTTGTTGATTCTTCACAAAAAAATACAGTTTTATATCTTTATGTTTGAAGCCTGAAATGTGGCAAAAGGTCGCAAAGTTCAAGGGGGCCGAATACTTTCGCAAGGCACTGTAGATACTTTTGTACCTGTTTCCTCCAGCATCTTCACAAGGTCCTTTGCTGTTGTTCTGAGATCATCTCTAGGAGACAGAACGCGTCTCCTTTCTGAGCGGTGTGACGGCTGTGTGGTCCTATGGTGTTTATGCTTATGTACTATTGTTTGTACAGATGAACGTGGTACCTTCAGGCATATGGAAATTGCTCCTAAGGATGAACCAGACTTGTGGAGGTCCACAATTAGTTTTCTGAGGTCTTGGCTGATTTCTTTTGATTTTCCCATTATGTCAAGCAAAGAGGCACTGAGTTTGAAGGTAGGCCTTGAAATACATCCACAGGTACACCTCCAATTGACTCAAATTATGTCAATTAGCCTATCAGAACTTCTAAAGCCATGACATCATTTTCTGGAATTTTTCAAGCTGTTTACAGGCGCAGTCAACTTAGTGTATGTAAACTTCTGACCAACTGGAATTGTGATACAGTGAATTATAAGTGAAATAATCTGTCTGTAAATCAAATCACATTTATTTATATAGCCCTTCGTACATCAGCTGATATCTCAAAGTGCTGTACAGAAACCCAACCTAAAACCCCAAATAGCAAGCAATGCAGGTGTAGAAGCACGGTGGCTAGGAAAAACTCCCTAGAAAGGCCAAAACTTAGGAAGAAACCTAGAGAGGAACCAGGCTATGTGGGGTGGCCAGTCCTCTTCTGGCTTTGTCAGGTGGAGATTATAACAGAACATGGCCAAGATGTTCAAATGTTCATAAATGACCAGCATGGCCAACCCAAGCGTATGTAAACGTCCGACTTCAACTGTAGTTGCTAATGGCAGCCTGCAGTACCTCGGTCGGCTTTCAACTTGAGATACTTAATCTTGGAACTACCGCTCCCGGATCCGGGAGAATTGTCATCAACTGACACTAATTAGCATAACGCAACGGACAAAAAATATTACTAGAAAATATTCATATTCATGAAATCACAAGTGAAATATATTGAAACACAGTTTAGCCTTTTGTTAATCACCCTGTCATCTCAGATTTTGAAATTATGCTTTACAGCCAAAGCAAGACAAACATTTGTAAGTTTATCGATAGCCTAGCATAGCATTATGCCTAGCTAGCAGCAGGCAGCTTGGTCACGAAAATTAGAAAAGCAATCAAATTAAATCGTTTACCTTTGATGAGCTTTGGATGTTTTCACTCACGAGACTCCCAGTTAGACAGCAAATGTTCCTTTTTTCCACAAAGATTATTTTTGTAGCCGAAATAGCTCCGTTTGGTCTTCACGTTTGGCTGAGAAATCGACCGGAAATTGCGGTCACGACAATGCCGACAAATATTCCAAATTAGATCCATAATATCGACAGAAACATGGCAAACGTTTTTTATAATCAAACCTCAAGGTGTTTTTCAAATATCTATTCGATAATATATCAACCGGGTCAGTTGGCTTCTTAGTAGGAGCGAGAGAAACAATGGCCGCATTTGTCTATTACGCACATATCACTCTGAGAGCCACCAGGTGACTACTGACGCAATGTTGTCGCTCACGCTCATTTTTCAAAATAAAAGCCTGAAACTATGTCTTGTGACACTAGACACATTAGGGAAGCCATAGAAAATGAATCTGGTTGATATCCCTTTCACTGCTCAATAGGGACGCATAGGAACGCAAAGGTTTCTAAATAAGAGTCACTTCCTGATTGGGTTTTTCTCAGGCTTTCGCCTGCAATATCAGTTATGTTATACTCACAGACAATATTTTTACAGTTTTGGAAACTTTAGAGTGTTTTCTATCCTAAGCTGTCAATTATATGCGTATTCTATTATCTGGTCCTGAAAAATAGCCCGTTTACTTTGGGAACGTTATTTTTCCAAAAATGAAAATAGTGCCCCCTAGTTTCAAGAGGTTAATGAGAAGAGGCAGCACTGAGCTAGCCTGCAACGTCACTTAGACTAGCTCAAACTGCACATGCAATGATTCAAAAAGTCCTCCATGATGCAAGATGGTGACTTGCTGAAAATACACTTTCTGATCTTCAAATGCTCCACTGAGCATTCTCATAGGAAACAATGGGGTGATGTCATTGATGGCTTTGTCCATATCTTTTACAGTCTATGGGTTGCCATGACTGCGGTAGTTTTAACTGCATTGCCCGCTGGCGGTCATATGCAGCACCATATCTGCATTGTGAATAGTTTTATGATTTTCTTTCTTATTGTTTAAACAATAAAAATTGCAGTTTTAACGTTAAGAATGTTTTTACATTTGTCACAATGCTATTCTGTACCCTAGTTATTTATTTATTTTGGTGTTAAACGAACAGCTGACTGAAGACGGGACGGCCGACATTTGTGCGGTTGAGTCCATTTCTGCCGTAACATGGACTATTAACAATGTGATGAAACTTTTGCTCCTTGCTGAAACAAGCAAGGTGTTGTAGCAAATTAGTCTTTGGTTGCATAGGCAATGACCCCCCCCCCCCCCCAGTCAGGAGCGAAGAGGAGGAAGAGAAAATGTGCGTCAAAAAATGTTTTTTTTCCTACTAATTCTTCTTATTGTTTGCTATTCGAACGGTTGTTACTGTGACCATGGTCATTTTGACTGGCCAATTATCGTCATCAAAAAATTCCATGACCATCACAGACCTAGTCCATTATCGGCTGTAATTATATTATTGATTGCTCTCAAGGCTTATTTCTCCATCTGTGTTCCAGCCTGGAGGACTTGACACAATTAGTGTCCAGTGTTTATCACTGGCTTATTAATGTTGGAGGGAAATATTGACTGTGTCAACCAGGAAATAAACACTGTGCCCATTTCCACTAAACCCTCTATATTGCTATCACCCTATATATCTCTATCACCCTGTCTGTCCCTCTCTTACCACCATAATTTGCAAATAAATTCATAAAAAAATCCTACAATGTGATTTTCTGGATTTTTTTTCTTCTCATTTTGTCTGTCATAGTTGAAGTGTACTTATGATGAAAATTACAGGCCTCTCTCATCTTTTTAAGTGGGAGAACTTGCACAATTGGTGGCTGACTAAATACTTTTTTGCCCCACTGAATATACAAGGAGTACCAGATCAATTGGGAGCTATATACAGGGAGTACCATATCAATGGGGAGCTATATACAGGGAGTACCAGATCAATGGGGAGCTATATACAGGGAGTACCAGATCAATGTGGAGCTATATACAGGGAGTACCAGATCAATGTGGAGCTATATACAGGGAGCACCAGATCAATGGGGAGCTATATACAGGGAGCACCAGATCAATGTGGAGCTATATACAGGGAGCACCAGATCAATGGGGAGCTATATACAGGGAGTACCAGACCAATGTGGAGCTATATACAGGGAGCACCAGATCAGAGGTACGAGCTACTTGAGGTTGATATATACATGAAGGCAAGGTAAAGAGAGTAGGCACCCAGATAGATAATAATAAGAGTAAAGAAATATAAGGTTGTTAGTGAGTAGGTTGTGTGAGTTTTGTTTGTTTGTGTGTGCGTGCGTTTGTTTCTGTGTGTTCATGTGCTGTGTGTTCATATGTAAGTGGAATAGTCATTTATATAGAGATCAAGTGTACGTCAATCTGCAGGTGGTTTAGCCGCGCTGTGGAATACTAATGTCTCAGATAAGTGAGCAAGGTTGGCAACAACAACAACATGAAGTAAAAAATAGCACGTCAGAAACCGGAGGGAAATTCATTTTTCTTCCAACCAGGATTGATTACATAACATTTTGTTTACCATAAACTCATTTCCATGTTTGCCTACTGCGTACACAAGTAGACTAGGTGACAGAAGTTCTTGACTCCTGTGTGTCGATTCAAATAAAAAACAAGCATTGATTGTGATTATGATAGGGTACTGCATTTACATGACCGTTAGTAATAACATGATTATGACGTTAACATTCACAGGGAGGACTATACTCTTACCATTGTGATTAGGGATATACTTATGATTAATAGTAGCACTTTGCAATTCTAGTCTCATTATGTATTTTGAGTATTAAATGTCAGATTATAATAGTGGAACCAGCAATTATGGACAATTATCAACTTTTATATTCAAGTAGATAATTGTATTTTTACATGAAATGGGTACATTTGGTAGTCATTTTACGAGCAGAACGGCACTGCCAGGAGGAGAAGCTTCATTTCCAAACGTTTCAAGCGGTCCAAACCATTCGTTTTTGAGATAGGGGTGTCACCAATGCTGTTGTATTTAGTATGTATGTCATAGCTAATTTTCAAAGATCCCTTACAAGCTCAAGGGGCCACACAACTATGACAATGACTGTGGTCATTTGCATGACAATTAATTGTTTCCTAAAATTCTGTAATCGTCACAGCCCTAGTTGGACCCTATCTTTTTTCCTCGTCTCTCTCTTTCATCCTGTATCCCTTTGTCACATCTCTCTCTCTCTCTCTCTCTCTCTCTTTAAAAAAAAATATATATATATATATACTGCTCAAAAAAATAAAGGGAACACTTAAACAACACAATGTAACTCCAAGTCAATCACACTTCTGTGAATTCAAACTGTCCACTTAGGAAGCAACACTGATTGACAATAAATTTCACATGCTGTTGTGCAAATGACAACAGGTGGAAATTATAGGCAATTAGCAAGACACCCCCAATAAAGGAGTGGTTCTGCAGGTGGTGACGACAGACCACTTCTCAGTTCCTATGCTTCCTGGCTGATGTTTTGGTCACTTTTGAATGCTGGCGGTGCTTTCACTCTAGTGGTAACATGAGACGGAGTCTACAACCCACACAAGTGGCACAGGTAGTGCAGCTCATCCAGGATGGCACATCAATGCGAGCTGTGGCAAGAAGGTTTACTGTGGCTGTCAGCGTAGTGTCCAGAGCATGGAGGCGCTACCAGGAGACAGGCCAGTACATCAGGAGACGTGGAGGAGGCCGTAGGAGGGCAACAACCCAGCAGCAGGACCGCTACCTCCGCCTTTGTGCAAGGAGGAGCAGGAGGAGCACTGCCAGAGCCCTGCAAAATGACGTCCAGCAGGCCACAAATGTGCATGTGTCTGCTCAAACGATCAGAAACAGACTCCATGGGGGTGGTATGAGAGCCCGACGTCCACAGGTGGGGGCTTGGCATTTGCCAGAGAACACCAAGATTGGCAAATTCGCCACTGGCGCCCTGTGCTCTTCACAGATGAAAGCAGGTTCACACTGAGCACATGTGACAGACGTGACAGTCTGGAGACGCCGTGGAGAACGTTCTGCTGCCTGCAACATCCTCCAGCATGACCGGTTTGGCGGTGGGTCAGTCATGGTGTGGGGTGGCATTTCTTTGGGGGGCCGCACAGCCCTTCATGTGCTCGCCAGAGGTAGCCTGACTGCCATTAGGTACCGAGATGAGATCCTCAGACCCCTTGTGAGACCATATGCTGGTGCGGTTGGCCCTGGGTTCCTCCTAATGCAAGACAATGCTAGACCTCATGTGGCTGGAATGTGTCAGCAGTTCCTGCAAGAGGAAGGCATTGATGCTATGGACTGTTCCGCCCGTTCCCCAGACCTGAATCCAATTGAGCACATCTGGGACATCATGTCTCGCTCCATTCACCAACACCACAGACTGTCCAGGAGTTGGCGAATGCTTTAGTCCAGGTTGGCGGATGCTTTAGTCCACCTCATCAGGAGCATGCCCAGGCGTTGTAGGGAGGTCATACAGGCACGTGGAGGCCACACACACTACTGAGCCTCATTTTGACTTGTTTTAAGGACATTACATCAAAGTTGGATGGCCGGTAGTGTGGTTTTCCACTTTAATTTTGAGTGTGACTCCAAATCCAGACCTCCATGGGTTGATACATTTGATTTCCATTGATCATTTTTGTGTGATTTTGTTGTCAGCACATTCAACTATGTAAAGAAAAAAGTATTTCATAATAATATTTCATTCATTCAGATCTAGGATGTGTTATTTTAGTGTTCCCTTTATTTTTTTGAGCAGTGTATATATATTCATACATCAGCACAGGTAGGCACTATTCAGATAAATCAATTACGGTGGGGGGATTGCTCAGCTCCCAAACAGGATTGATGGTGTAATTAGTTTCTATTTAAAAACTCATAAACAGGTTGTTTTATCCCATCTATCATCTCGACCCCTCTTCTCAGAGTACAGCCTTCTACATAGTCAGGGTGCCAGGATATAACCCTTCTTTCCTTTCCACCTCCAATGAATCAGATTCCCTGGCCTTTGTCTTCTCATCTTAACAGTGGAATCAATACAATCTAAATCCATGACCTTCTCCTTACTGGAAAAGTAATTGTCCTACCAGTCCATCTGCACAGAAGTGGACAGGAAAATAGATGTTTCTTTATCTTTCTGTGTAAACTACACTCAGTGACATGGCTTCAGGCTATGTAACTGTCCTCATCTGGCCCCCATTACCTGAATATATCCTAGTGTTGAGTGATGTGTGTGCATGTTTGGTTGCCTGGCGATGCTGGCCCAGCTGGCCCAGCTGCTACATTGGGACAGATGGAGGATGTTTATGTCCCAGTCAGTCAGTTAAAGAAGAAAAACATTCTGCATTACAACGGTACCATGTGCCTTTCACTGATATACAGTACATTTAGATAACACCTAATAACAAAGACTAGCTGTACAGTACAAACAGAAACTTCATGAAAGAGGAAATGGATAGCTGATGGTAGGGAATGAACAGACACTGAATGGGAATTGATGGGAAATGATGTAAAATATATCACTAGCCACTTTAAACAATGCTACCTAATATAATGTTTACATACCCTACATTATTCATCTCATATGTATACGTATATACTGTACTCTATATCATCTACGGCATCTTTATGTAATACATGTATAACTAGCCACTTTAACTATGCCACTTTGTTTACATACTCATCTCATATGTATATACTGTACTCAATACCATCTACTGTATCTTGCCTATGCCGCTCTGTACCATCACTCATTCATATATCTTTATGTACATATTCTTTATCCCCTTACACTTGTGTCTATAAGGTAGTAGTTTTGGAATTGTTAGCTAGATTACTTGTTGGTTATTACTGCATTGTCGTAACTAGAAGCACAAGCATTTCGCTACACTCGCATTAACATCTGCTAACCATGTGTATGTGACAAATCAAATTTGATTTGATTATTAAAGCTATCCTGATTGTGTACTTCTTTAAAAAACAAACATGTGTTATCTGTTTTTGCGTGGTTTCTCAGCTTAATGGGTTTCCCTGGCTGCCGAGGTGACCACCTGTCTGTCAGCAGCCCGGGTGGTCCATTCAGTCTCTGCCTCCTGCGTGAGGTCACTCACCTGTTAGCAGCCGGCACGGGGTTCACGCCCATGGCTCGGGTGATCTGATTGGCCCTCCAGGACCTGGGCTCACTCAGGTGAAATACACTGTCATGGATCCACCCAGAAACAACCACTAGTGTAGCCCCTTCCCCCTAAGCACTTCATGTAGATATGAAAGACTTGGAAAGGTATAAGCAGTATGGAAAATATTCTACCTATCCTGTCAAATATACTGCTGTATTGTTGATCCCGTTTTTTCCGATATGTTATGCAGAGTATTTCATTTCTACTTGTGACTGAATAGAAACTGAAGGAAGCTGTACTCTGACGGCTGTGCAATTGCAAAGCTGTCATTGTTCTCTTTCTGAGGATGTGAATACATTGTAAAGGACATGGCTGTCATTGTTCTCTTTCTGAGGATGTGAATACATTGTAAAGGACAAGGTTGTCATTGTTCTCTTTCTGAGGATGTGTATACATTGTAAAGGACAAGACTGTCATTGTTCTCTTTATGAGGATGTGAATACATTGTAAAGGACAAGACTGTCATTGTTCTCTTTATGAGGATGTGTATACATTGTAAAGGACAAGACTGTCATTGTTCTCTTTCTGAGGATGTGAATACATTGTAAAGGACAAGACTGTCATTGTTCTCTTTCTGAGGATGTGAATACATTGTAAAGGACAAGGTTGTCATTGTTCTCTTTCTGAGGATGTGAATACATTGTAAAGGACATGGCTGTCATTGTTCTCTTTCTGAGGATGTGAATACATTGTAAAGGACAAGACTGTCATTGTTCTCTTTCTGAGGATGTGAATACATTGTAAAGGACAAGACTGTCATTGTTCTCTTTCTGAGGATGTGAATACATTGTAAAGGACAAGGCTGTCATTGTTCTCTTTCTGAGGATGTGAATACATTGTAAAGGACATGGCTGTCATTGTTCTCTTTCTGAGGATGTGAATACATTGTAAAGGACAAGGCTGTCATTGTTCTCTTTCTGAGGATGTGTATACATTGTAAAGGACAAGGCTGTCATTGTTCTCTTTCTGAGGATGTGAATACATTGTAAAGGACATGGCTGTCATTGTTCTCTTTCTGAGGATGTGTATACATTGTAAAGGACAAGGCTGTCATTGTTCTCTTTCTGAGGATGTGAATACATTGTAAAGGACATGGCTGTCATTGTTCTCTTTATGAGGATGTGAATACATTGTAAAGGACAAGGCTGTCATTGTTCTCTTTCTGAGGATGTGAATACATTGTAAAGGACAAGGTTGTCATTGTTCTCTTTATGAGGATGTGAATACATTGTAAAGGACAAGGCTGTCATTGTTCTCTTTCTGAGGATGTGTATACATTGTAAAGGACAAGACTGTCATTGTTCTCTTTCTGAGGATGTGAATACATTGTAAAGGACAAGGTTGTCATTGTTCTCTTTATGAGGATGTGAATACATTGTAAAGGACAAGGCTGTCATTGTTCTCTTTCTGAGGATGTGAATACATTGTAAAGGACAAGGCTGTCATTGTTCTCTTTCTGAGGATGTGAATACATTGTAAAGGACAAGGTTGTCATTGTTCTCTTTATGAGGATGTGAATACATTGTAAAGGACAAGGCTGTCATTGTTCTCTTTCTGAGGATGTGTATACATTGTAAAGGACAAGGCTGTCATTGTTCTCTTTCTGAGGATGTGAATACATTGTAAAGGACAAGACTGTCATTGTTCTCTTTCTGAGGATGTGAATACATTGTAAAGGACATGGCTGTCATTGTTCTCTTTATGAGGATGTGAATACATTGTAAAGGACAAGGTTGTCGTTGTTCTCTTTATGAGGATGTGAATACATTGTAAAGGACAAGGTTGTCATTGTTCTCTTTCTGAGGATGTGAATACATTGTAAAGGACAAAGTTATTCTGACGGCATTAGATCTGTGTGTGTTCTAGGAAAACCAAGCTGATGTTCTTCAACAGACAGGAAAGAGACATCCTGTGGCACTCTGAACTTGACGGCCTCGCTTCTAAAGATGAGAGGTGTGTGGTCATTCTGAGGTTGGCTGCGTTAATGTCAGCAAGACTGACCCTCTGTGGTGAATCTAATAATTAGTGTGTGTGTGTGTGTTCGTTCTTGCCCGCTCCAGATGTCTATGATTGCATGTCTTCATGGTGTGTGACTACTCCCCATCATTACCATATTGACTAGATTCTCATGTGAACCATTACCTGTGAAGCAGCATTAACACGTACATGTAGTCTTGCTGCTAGGCAGAGAATGTTCTCTCTCGTGATCTCTGTCAGTGTACAGTATGTTCTGATGATCCGTCTGTCAATAATTGGTAAGGCAGAAGATACATTTGTTTCTTACATCCTATGGTTCCAGGTGGAGTATGTTCTGTCAGAGCCATGTGATAGAATAGAGCAGAATAGAACCTATGGTTCCAGGTTCTAGGTGGAGTATGTTCTGTCAGAGCCATGTGATAGAATGGAGCAGAATAGAACCTATGGTTCCAGGTTCTAGGTGGAGTATGTTTTGTCAGAGCCGTGTGATGGGTTCTGTTTTGTTCTATTCTATGGTTCCAGGTTCCAGGTGGAGTATATTCTGCCAGAGCTGTGTGATTCCTGGACAGGCAGGAAGGGGCGGTTTGAGGCCTCCATGCTGACTGACTTCCTGGTTAGGCCTGAGGGGTCAAAGGTCTTTGTCTGTGTGGCCCCTCAGCCTTCACCGAGCTGACTGTGGGGTGAGTGACACTCCACACCCCTCTACACACTCCAGTTAGGCATTTAGCCAGGCGGCAAGTAGCCTAGTGGTTAGAGCGTTGGACTAGTAACCGAAATGTTGCAAGATCGAATCCCCGAGCTGACAAGGTAAAAATCCGTCGTTCTGCCCCTGAACTAGGCAGTTAACCCACTGTTCATAGGCCGTCATTGAAAATAAGAATTTGTTCTTAACTGACTTGAATAGTTAAATAAAACATTTAAAAAACATTTCTAAATATAGAGGCCATGCTGTATGTTTTGATGTTAATGTTGATTTAGTAGATTCAAGCTATTTCAGGCTATGTAGTCCAAGGAAGTTAACTTACAGTGCCTTGCGAAAGTATTCGGCCCCCTTGAACTTTGCGACCTTTTGCCACATTTCAGGCTTCAAACATAAAGATATAAAACTGTATTTTTTTGTGAAGAATCAACAACAAGTGGGACACAATCATGAAGTGGAACGACATTTATTGGATATTTCAAACTTTTTTAACAAATCAAAAACTGAAAAATTGGGCGTGCAAAATTATTCAGCCCCTTTACTTTCAGTGCAGCAAACTCTCTCCAGAAGTTCAGTGAGGATCTCTGAATGATCCAATGTTAACCTAAATGACTAATGATGATAAATACAATCCACCTGTGTGTAATCAAGTCTCCGTATAAATGCACCTGCACTGTGATAGTCTCAGAGGTCCGTTAAAAGCGCAGAGAGCATCATGAAGAACAAGGAACACACCAGGCAGGTCCGAGATACTGTTGTGAAGAAGTTTAAAGCCGTATTTGGATACAAAAAGATTTCCCAAGCTTTAAACATCCCAAGGAGCACTGTGCAAGCGATAATATTGAAATGGAAGGAGTATCAGACCACTGCAAATCTACCAAGACCTGGCCGTCCCTCTAAACTTTCAGCTCATACAAGGAGAAGACTGATCAGAGATGCAGCCAAGAGGCCCATGATCACTCTGGATGAACTGCAGAGATCTACAGCTGAGGTGGGAGACTCTGTCCATAGGACAACAATCAGTTGTATATTTCACAAATCTGGCCTTTATGGAAGAGTGGCAAGAAGAAAGCCATTTCTTAAAGATATCCATAAAAAGTGTCGTTTAAAGTTTGCCACAAGCCACCTGGGAGACACACCAAACATGTGGAAGAAGGTGCTCTGGTCAGATTAAACCAAAATTGAACTTTTTGGCAACAATGCAAAACGTTATGTTTGGCGTAAAAGCAACACAGCTCACACCATCCCCATTGTCAAACATGGTGGTAGCAGCATCATGGTTTGGGCCTGCTTTTCTTCAGCAGGGACAGGGAAGATGACCTGATGGAGTCTGCAAAAGACCTGAGACTGGGACGGAGATTTGTCTTCCAACAAGACAATGATCCAAAACATAAAGCAAAATCTACAATGGAATGGTTCAAAAATAAACATATCCAGGTGTTAGAATGGCCAAGTCAAAGTCCAGACCTGAATCCAATCGAGAATCTGTGGAAAGAACTCAAAACTGCTGTTCACAAATGCTCTCCATCCAACCTCACTGAGCTCGAGCTGTTTTGCAAGGAGGAATGGGAAAAAAATTCAGTCTCTCGATGTGCAAAACTGATAGAGACATACCCCAAGCGACTTACAGCTGTAATCGCAGCAAAAGGTGGCGCTACAAAGTATTAACTTAAGGGGGCTGAATAATTTTGCACGCCCAATTTTTCAGTTTTTGATTTGTTAAACAAGTTTGAAATATCCAATAAATGTCGTTCCACTTCATGATTGTGTCCCACTTGTTGTTGATTCTTCTCAAAAAAATACAGTTTTATATCTTTATGTTTGAAGCCTGAAATGTGGCAAAAGGTCGCAAAGTTCAAGGGGGCCGAATACTTTCGCAAGGCACTGTATATAACATTGGATAACTTTTCATAACTTTTCCCACCTTTAGGCTGGGAAGACAAATCTCCGTCCCAGTCTCAGGTCTTTTGCAGACTCCATCAGGTTTTCTTCCAGAATGGTCCTGTATTTGGCTCCATCCATCTTCCCATCAATTTTAACCATCTTCCCTGTCCCTGCTGAAGAAAAGCAGGCCCAAACCATGATGCTGCCACCACCATGTTTGACAGTGGGGATGGTGTGTTCAGGGTGATGAGCTGTGTTGCTTTTACACCAAACATAACGTTTTGCATTGTTGCCAAAAAGTTCAATTTTGGTTTCATCTGACCAGAGCACCTTCTTCCACATGTTTGGTGTGTCTCCCAGGTGGCTTGTGGCAAACTTTAAACAACACTTTTTATGGATATCTTTAAGAAATGGCTTTCTTCTTGCCACTCTTCCATAAAGGCCAGATTTGTGAAATATACGACTGATTGTTGTCCTATGGACAGAGTCTCCCACCTCAGCTGTAGATCTCTGCAGTTCATCCAGAGTGATCATGGGCCTCTTGGCTGCATCTCTGATCAGTCTTCTCCTTGTATGAGCTGAAAGTTTAGAGGGACGGCCAGGTCTTGGTAGATTTGCAGTGGTCTGATACTCCTTCCATTTCAATATTATCGCTTGCACAGTGCTCCCTGGGATGTTTAAAGCTTGGGAAATCTTTTTGTATCCAAATCCGGCTTTAAACTTCTTCACAACAGTATCTCGGACCTGCCTGGTGTGTTCCTTGTTCTTCATGATGCTCTCTGCGCTTTTAACGGACCTCTGAGACTATCACAGTGCAGGTGCATTTATACTGAGACTTGAATACACACAGGTGGATTGTATTTATCATCATTAGTCATTTAGTTCAACATTGGATCATTCAGAGATCCTCACTGAACTTCTGGAGAGAGTTTGCTGCACTGAAAGTAAAGGGGCTGAATAATTTTGCACGCCCAATTTTTCAGTTTTTGATTTGTTAAAAAAGTTTGAAATATCCAATAAATGTCGTTCCACTTCATGATTGTGTCCCACTTGTTGTTGATTCTTCACAAAAAAATACAGTTTTATATCTTTATGTTTGAAGCCTGAAATGTGTCAAAAGGTCACAAAGTTCAAGGGGGCCGAATACTTTCGCAAGGCACTGTATCTCAACCTCACAGCCTGAGGTATCAACGGGACATTGGGTGTGTGTCTGTGTGTGTGTGTGTGAGAGAAAGAAGACAATTTGTGAGAGTGTCTGGGAGAGAAGATATGTTGTTAGGCTGTAGGCCAATGTGTTTTTTTGGCACAATGTCTTTCTATGCACTGTAGACTGAACTGATGGACCTGACTCCTGGGGTTAGCAGCGCTGCCAGAGACCCACAGAGGCTCTTTGAATCTGGAAGGAAAGCAGCTCTGTCTCTCTCTCTCTCGCTCCCTCTCTCTCTGTGTGTGTCTCTGTCTCTCTCTCTCTCTCTGTTGCTTTGAAACACGGATGGACAGTCATTCTCTCTGGTCGCTTAGGATGTGACCGCTGGGCTCTCTGAGCTGGTGAATCACACACACAAAGGATGAATGCCCAATTACCTAGCAGCACTGAACCCTCAGGTCAACATCATCAGCTCACTGTCTGTCTATGTCTGTACCAGAGCTTTTTGAACCATCCTGTCCTTGTACACTCCTCTGCTCTGACCACAGAGAGAGAGTTCAGGGTTTGTTTATGAGAGGTCACTACCATGACCACAGAGAGAGAGTTCTGGGGTTGTTTATGAGAGGTCACTACCATGACCACGGAGAGAGAGGTGTGGGGTTGTTTATGAGAGGTCACTACCATGACCACAGAGAGAGAGGTGTGGGGTTGTTTATGAGAGGTCACTACCATGACCACAGAGAGAGAGTTCTGGGGTTGTTTATGAGAGGTCACTAACATGACCACAGAGAGAGAGGTCTGGGGTTGTTTATGAGGAGTTCTGATCATTAAATCGTCCTTTTGTTGAAGAAGTAATGAGAACTTCCAACCTGCTGTTGGCATATACCCTCCTACAGAGAGTTATTATTATTCAGATAGCTGTTTTGGCTGTGCTGCTGCTGTTCAGTCTGTTCTGCAGCCTGTGGTTCTGTTTGAGAGAGACTGATGGTTAAAGCAGACCAGTCTTCAGAATCAGTACTTTTACTCTCTCACTCACTCACACACACACACACACACATACACACACACACACACACACACACACACACACACACACACACACACACACACACACACACACACACACACACACACACAGTAGGTGATACATACCAATGGGAATACATTACACACCTACGTAAATGTATTTAAATAATGAAATGATATTTTTATTAAATGTATTTAATTCATTAATACCTCGAGCCCACAGTGAGTAAGTGCTTGATGTTAAATGATTCTAAAATGCGTCTGGGAACCCTGACCGTGCGTCCTTGACTTTCTCACTCTTGTGAAATACATGAGGTTGGTAAAGGCACCAACTATCGTGATTTCTCCTCGTGGAACATCAAACTGCCAGACCGAACGATGTCAATCCTGCAGAGTTCTATGAGAGAGTTCTATGCTAAGAGTGCTTCCTCTGATGTAGCTCCGCTATTAACCTAATAAGAGGGGCTCTTATCTGGCCGTTTCCAGCTGCAGTCAGTCCATCTGCCTCTTTAGATGTATCCTTTCAGACGTCATTACTGAGTCAATCTGGGTGAAAATGGAACAAAATGTCCCATGAAATTGAAGGTGTATTTTCATGAAATCTCGTAGATGTCGTTTTGGAGGAAGAAACGTTTATATTGGACATGTGTATCTATTAAGGATGTCCATGAATGTATGCGATCTTGGCCTTTTCAATTTTTTTCTAAAATGTATACTCTCTAGATCGTATGGAAGGTGCCATTTAAAAACCTTACCCTGCGTGGCGTTTACTTTTTAATAACATCGAAGTACATAATGTCATGGTCATTTTCTTCCTTTTTCACACAAAATGAATTTCAGCATTTCTTACCACTGAACATGACCATTTCAAAGATCACACCTGTCAATGTACCACTCAAGGCCATGCTACGTGCAATACTATAAGTCAAGCTTCTATGGATCAAAAGTACTTGATGAAAATACCAGTTTGTTTTTGTCATGCGAAACAATGACTGAAATGTGTTGGGTTCTGTTTTTTAAAGAAATACACAAGCTGATTATTTCGATTGGTTTTGTAGCTCATCTAATGTTGATCTAACCACATCTCTTTTAATACATATCCAGCTCTGTACATCACGCACATTATAACTAGCATGTCAGTCGTATGAGCTGTCCTGAAGCAAATGAAAAGATGCACTAAACATTTTTGTTGTGTTGAGATTCAGAGCCCTGGTTGCATTGTGTTCGGGTGTTTCTGGCTGAAATGTACTACAGTAAATTCATTCATTAAATCCTTCACCTCAGGGAAGAGGCAATTCAAATGTGCAGGGGAATGATATCACAACCACACCAGGAAGTAGAGGATTTTAAATACTTACACTGAAATACATATGCAAAGCTGCAATTATCCACGGAAAAATACACCCTCAGTCTCTCTTGCTCACTCTCTGTGTCTCAGTCTGTTTCTCTTCGCCCCCCCCCCCATCTGCCCTCCGGACCGTCTATACACACACAGAGTGTTATCTTAGTAAATGGCATCATGTTGGTGGCCAGCCCTTCCCTATAGGAGTAAAGGTTCCCCACGCACTAGGCAATATGATGAAATTGCATGTCTTGGCAGATGAAAATCAAAGGTCTCCATAGATGAAAAACACTGTGTGTGGCTCTGATTCTCAATGAGCTTTACGGTATCTACCTTCAGGGGGGGGTGTAGAGAGCGAGTCTGTCAACGGGAGTGTAATAGCTTTGGCAGTAGGAATTCTGTGTGGTTAGCGGTTAGTGGTTAGCTTCATTGGAGGGGAAGTGGCTTCACAGGGTGAGGGCATGTTCTAAGTTGTACATGGGGTACTTTCAAGGGAAATAATGGAGAGGTGAGGTCACATTGATATAAACATCTGTTGTCATGGCATTACAGATGCAATTCAGTGAATTTGGTTTTACTGATATGACATATGTAGTGCAAATAGCATGTTGTTCCAGACAGGCAAGAAAGCCCCTTTCCAGTCTAGCAGCAGCAGCTCTATGATTGACTGAAAGCTGAGGGGAATTGTGGAGGTGAGGTGAATACCAGTACTTGACACACAGTGGTGCTTGAGACTGGAGTGGCACTCACTATCTGTCGTCTGCCACCACCACCACTAACATTACTCACCGTCACCACCACCACTAACATTACTCACCGTCACCACCACCACTAACATTACTCACCGTCACCACCACCACTAACATTACTCACCGTCACCACCACCACTAACATTACTCACCGTCACCACCTCCAATAACTGCTGCTGCATATATTGATCTTGGTTGGGCATTACAAGCCTCCATTCACTGTAGTGTAGGTAAAAAGAAAATACAAATGACTGTGATTCATATCAATATATCCTATATCTATCAATATCCTATATATCCCATCAATATCCTACATATCCCATCAATATCCTTTCTATTCTATCAATATCCTATATATCCCATCAATATCCTATATATCCCATCAATATCCTATCTATTCTATATATTCCATCAATATCCTATATATCCCATCAATATCCTATATATCCCATAAATATCCTATATATCCCATCAATATCCTTTCTATTCTATCAATATCCTATATATCCCATCAATATCCTATATATCCCATCAATATCCTATTTATCCCATCAATATCCTATATATCCCATCAATATCCTTTCTATTCTACCAATATCCTATATATCCCATCAATATCCTATCTATCCCATCAATATCATATATATCCCATCAATATCCTATCTATCCCATCAATATCATATCTATCCCATCAATATCCTATCTATCCCATCAATATCCTATCTATCCCATCAATATCCTATATATCCCATCAATATCCTATCTATCCCATCAATATCCTATCTATCCCATCAATATCCTATCTATCCCATCAATATCCTATCTATCCCATCAATATCCTATATATTCTATCAATATCCTATCTATCCCATCAATATCCTATCTATCCCATCAATATCCTATCTATCCCATCCATATCCTATCTATCCCATCAATATCCTTTCTATTCTTTCAATATCCTATATATCCCATCAATATCCTATTTATCCCATCAATATCCTATATATTCTATATATCCCATCAATATCCTATCTATCCCATCAATATCCTATCTATCCCATCAATATCCTATCTATCCCATCAATATCCTATCTATCCCATCAATATTCTATATATCCCATCAATATCCTTTCTATTCTATCAATATCCTATATATCCCATCAATATCCTATTTATCCCATCAATATCCTATCTATTCTATATATCCCATCAATATCCTTTCTATTCTATCAATATCCTATCTATCCCATCAATATCCTATCTATCCCATCAATATCCTATCTATCCCATCAATATCCTATCTATCCCATCAATATCCTATCTATCCCATCAATATCCTATATATTCTATCATAATCCTATATATTCTATCATAATCCTATCTATCCCATCAATATCCTATCTATCCCATCAATATCCTATCTATCCCATCAATATCCTATCTATCCCATCAATATCCTATCTATCCCATCAATATCCTTTCTATTCTATCAATATCCTATATATCCCATCAATATCCTATCTATCCCATCAATATCCTATCTATCCCATCAATATCCTATCTATCCCATCAATATCCTATATATTCTATCAATATCCTATCTATCCCATCAATATCCTATCTATCCCATCAATATCCTATCTATCCCATCCATATCCTATCTATCCCATCAATATCCTATATATTCTATCAATATCCTATCTATCCCATCAATATCCTATCTATCCCATCAATATCCTATCTATCCCATCAATATCCTATCTATCCCATCAATATCCTATCTATCCCATCAATATCCTATCTATCCCATCAATATCCTATGTATCCTAACTTTTTAGTTTTATGTGCTTCACCTCCTTTTTATTTAATTAGAACTAATTTAAATGCCATTCGTTTTTATCACTGCTCCAGGCGTCAACCTTGTAGGCTCATTCTCTCTGCTGCAATGTGGAAACAATGTAGCAAAGAACATGTAAATATAGCTTATGGTATGGCCAGTACTTCAATGGTGAATGATACGTTTTTCTGGGTTGGAGAGAAGTTTGTTGAGCAAATCAATCAATCAATACTGGCCCCATCACATTCAGCTTAGTGCTTCCCAGATCCGTCCACTCCAATGTACAGCTGACGTGACATAGTGGAGAAGAGTATCTTTAGAGAGAATCCATTAGAACTGATGCATGTTTTATTGAGCTGCTTCCTTTAATGAGATGTCTGATCCACTTTGTACATGAGTTCATGTGAACTATTACACACAGAATTATTCATCATTTTGAAGTGCACGACCACCACTCCCCAGCGATGTGGAGCTTGATCCCAGCTTCATTTGTCATCTAATTGCGATCCCCTCACTGTGTGAGTTCCACACAACAGCAGCTTTTATCAGGAGACAAGAAAGGTTTACTCCTCCTGAGGCCTCCTCCCACTGAGTTAGGTCTTTGATGACATGACTCCCCCTCTGGCTTAGTGGAGTTGTGACCAGCGGGAGAGGGAGAGAGGCTTTGCTGAAACACTTAAAATGATGGGTCTATAGCTAAAGCAGGTTTTCCTGTTCTTTCTGTAGAAGAGAAACAAAGGAACCCAGAGGAACAAATATAATCTAATTTCAACAGTTTATTGAATGTATCGTGTTGCAAAGAATGATTCGCAATAACTGACAGTTAATTATGTTTAACTATGCTGAATGCTTGAACATTTTTACTAAATGAAATGTTTTACTTTTGATTAATAAACTTTGCAAATCGAGAAGCATGGGGATAAGGAAAGGTGACAGAAAGACATGTTCAGCATGATTATCCAGACAGAAGAAATCCCATCAATCGTCAATAACCCATCAAGTGCCTGGGAAAGTTATTTGACTAGACCCTAATGGACAGAAGATCCACATGTACGCTGTGCTGGATGTACCAGCACAGTGTCCTCCCCCGAATGACCTGGCCACTAACCCTGTATGAGGTCACCTCATCAGCAACAGGCACGAGAGAGAATTGCGAACCGAGACCTACACAGATGGCTTGGCCTGCCCCTGAGCTTCTCATGTGTGGGTCTGTGCAGTAGAATAGCAAAGCTACAACTACCAATCTCATCACTGGTAGGATTCACAGTGGTAAAGGTCAGGCTGGTGATGATCATCAGGGACTCCAAAGACCTGAAGATACAAGGTGCCATGATTGAGTTCAGGACACAAAGAAAGTGGTCTGCCACCAAAGCTGTCAAAACAGGCTGAAGCACAGTGACAGTTGTGTAGTATTTAAAAAATATATATATTTTACCAGGTATGTTGACTGAGCACACATACTCTTTTACAGCAATGACCTGGGGAGAGGAGGCATGAGTGAGCCAATTAGAAGCTGGGGATGATTAGGTGACCATGATGGTATGAGGGCATGGGAATATAGTCAGGACACCGGGATTAACACCCCACTCTTACAATAAGTGCCATGGGATCTTTAGTGACCACAGTGAGTCAGGACACTTGTTTAACGTCCCATCCGAAAGATGGCACCCTACACAGGGCAATGGGGCATTGGGATATTGTTTTAGACAAGAGGAAAGAGTGCCTTGTATTGGCCCACCAACACCACCTTCAGCAGCATCTGGTCTTCCATCCAAAGAGCAGCTAGGACCAACCCTGCTGAGCTTCAGAGGCAAGCCAGCAGTGGGATGCAGGGTGGTATGCTCCTGGAAGAAAAATGGGGAACATCTGCCTTGAAGCAACGAAAACCACATGCTGGGCCAAAGCCAACACCCTTGAAGGGAGGCACCTTGTGCAGCATTAAGTCAGTCAAATGGAGGAACAGAGAAGGGTCAAAGCAGTGAGGTTGGGAGCCTGGAGGCTCTTGGGATGAGCTGTGGCGGATGGAACCTGCCAGAATCCAGTTCCCTTTAAGATCTGTCTATTATGTGCTCCCATCCCTCACTAATTTACACAGGTGGGGCCTCACTGAAAACCCAAACACACCTCTCTGCAACAAACCTGGTACCATGGAGAATGTTTTAACAGTGCACTGTTGTCCTCTCCCTAGACAAAATAAGATGGAGGCATGACCAAGTTTTGAGGGAATTGGCCATGATCCTTGAGGAATCATCAAAGGAAAAGTGCAATCATTCCCTATGTGCTATCGGTCATGAAAGAGTATCAGAACGGCACTGAAAACCCTGATCCACATGTGTTCTCCTGAAGGTCATATTTAACAAGCATGGTTAACAGTAGTCTATAACTAGTTTATGACACCATTTTTGTGTGAATCTAATTAAATATTCAGCTCAGGGCGTACCTACCAGATCTATATCCCTGATGCATTGTTCAATTATATGGTACTGATGTCCTGTGGTCCAATTAGCTGTAGCCTAGTGTGCGTGTGTGTGTGTGTGTGTTGTGTTCCCTGAGCTCTGGTTAATAAGAGCTAAACACTGGCCTGCAGGTCTGGAAGGATGACTCAATAGAACAGCACACCTGACCTGCCATTCACACAGCAGATCACACAGGGTTACACACATGCAGTATAGCCATGTTGGCCAGATATAGTCAATA
The DNA here is from genome assembly GCF_045791955.1 of Oncorhynchus clarkii lewisi. NCBI lineage: Eukaryota > Metazoa > Chordata > Actinopteri > Salmoniformes > Salmonidae > Oncorhynchus > Oncorhynchus clarkii. The sequence continues at coordinate 18,755,281 of NC_092148.1, forward strand.
ATCTGCTGGCATATTTGAACTCTAAAAGGGGACCAGAGTGTTTTGTATATGTGGCTGCTTTGATAAATGTCTCCTCATTATCTTTGAGAAGTTGCTTAGGTAGGCTGTTGATCATTTGAGACATAGGGATTTCTCTTTAGTCTTGACCCTCTAGGGGATCAATTAGAGGCATGGACATGATGCCTCAGGGTTAAGAATGTGTACTATAATGATCAGCCCGAGGCCATTCAAAGTGAAAATTGTTATCTTACTGTAACTGCAATGTGAGTTCACCCAGTGTAAACATAATTTCTTCTAGATTGATCTTTTTCAAACGTTTTTTTTTTGTTGCATCTTTTACATGCACTACAATGATAGCCCTACACCAATTTTAAAGTGATTGTTCCATTTTCAGCTCAAAATATTCAGCTTAAAGTTCCACCCCTTTTACCAAATTTTCACCTAAAATGACATACCCAAACTTAACCGCCTGTAGCTCAGGCCCTGAAGCAAGGATATGCATATTCTTAATACCATTTGAAAGGAAACACGTTGAAGTTTGTGGAAATGTGAAAGGAATGGGGAATATAAAGATGATACAAAGAAGAAAAAAAAACATTTATTTTTATTTTTTTGTACCATCTTTGAAATGCAAGAGAAAGGCCATAATATATTATTCCAGCCCAGTTGGAATTTAGATTTTGTCCACTAGATGCCAGCAGTGTATGTGCAAAGTTGTAGACTGAACTAATAAACCATTGCATTTCTATTCAAAACTTTGTATCAAGACTACCCAAATGTGCCTAATTGGTTTATTAATAACTTTTCAAGTTCAAAACTGTGCACTCTCCTCAAACAATAGCATGGTATTATTTCACTGTAATAGCTACTGTACATTGGACAGTGCAGTTAGATTAACAGGAATTTAAGCTTTCTGCCAATATCAGATATGTCTATGTCCTGGGAAATGTTCTTGTTACGTGGACGGAACACCGATCCTGAATTAATATATTCAAAAGCCCTTGATTGTCTTGTGCATCAACTCAGTTCATCTTCACTGTGTTAGTGTTCAAATACTGGAGAGTTGAGACCAAATCACGGACGCTGGACAGAGTGGATTTCAGTTGTAACAAAAGACAGTTTTAATGAGTCAGAGATATCTTGTCCCGCAGTTTTACGTGCACGGACCTAGTTCACATGACTCGGCAAGGAGCCAGGTGAAAAAGAGGCCTATACAATGGTTACATTCATTTTTATACATAGAATAAAGTAGGTGGAGTCTTGTCGTTTCGGTCTTCTTGACTGGTCGGAGGGTTGGAGGCGGGCCTTGCTCTAGCCAGAGCGGGCCCCATTGGTGCACAGCAAAAGTTCTTTGCTCTTGGGACCGGCCAGTTAGAGGGAGATGAGATGTGTGTTTATATAAGGAAGAGGGGGTCAGTCTTATGGCTGGGTGTATGTGTTCTTACGACGGAATGTCTTTGTTTATATGAGCTATGTGTATGAATATTTATATAACAAATATAACATATCTTGTCAAATCTATTAGACGTGAAAACTATAGCAGAAAGGTGGCGGTTGCAATCGTGGGTATACATAAGGTGGTGCTCCTAACCTTGTCTGGTTTGCATGGTGGGTCTGTAGGTGTAGTGCTACGTTTGGGACGAGAGTGATTGGAGGGAGTGATATCAGGAAAGGAGTTAGGGACATGTGTAGGGGTTGGTGTATGTGATGTGGCAGGGTGAAATAGTTGTTCAATTAACCATGTGAAAGTCCTAGGGTTACTCCAAATATCAGTAGGAATATCACAAATAAGGGACCAGATATCCCCAGCCTCACCCAGAGAGGGAGAAATTTCCCTCTAACTGGGCGAGGTTCCCTTCTCAGGGGAGGCGGAGTTTGATGCCGCATCACCTGAGGAAGGAGTGTCTTCATTTGGAATCGAATTTAGGCCGCTCAAATCAGCTCTGACTTCAGTCAGTGTTCTAGAAGGAATTGGGGCTGGGGTGCAATGTGTAAGGCGGTGCCAAGGTGTGCCTGATTTACCTTTGACCTGGACTGAGTGTGAAGTAACCTCCTTCACTTCGTACGGTCCAGTCCACCTGGGTTCCAGCCACTTTCTCTTGTGGACTGTAACCCTCACCCCGTCACCAACCTTTACCTTCAGTAGTGGCGTGTCCCCCGGCAGCTCCCCCTCCTGGACCTTGTGAACCTGGGTAGAGAGTGCTGCAGAGAGAACCGTCAGTTTTTTCACATAATTAGACATTACAATTTGTTGTACATCAAGGGCGGGCATATGACCTCCCTCCCTTGGTGGACCATGCATGACTCTACCAGTCATTATCCCATGAGGCACATACTTTAGCTATCTTAGCTTTTGCTTTTGGTTTGACGTTCCACCAGATTTTGGGATTGGGGCCTGTACACAGATCCAAATCTGTGGGTTATGCCAAATCTTTCTTCCACCTGTCTCAGGTGTTTGTTAAATGTGAGCCATTTGTCAAATTTGATTTGTCTTGGGATGCCATACCTGGGTATTAGTTTGGTTTGTAGCCACTCAAAGACTGACCTAATACCCTCCCCTTTTGTTAGTATTGCCTCTACCCATTTGGAGAACCTATCTACTATGACTAGGAGATAGAGTTTGCCTTTAGATAAATTTTCGGGGCCCATGTCGGTGTAGTCTATACTAATATCCTGAAAACATGCATTAGGTATTACGTATGAGCCCATTGGTGTTTGATATGGTTTCTTTGGGTTGTGTCTGTCACAACCATTGCATTCGTCACAAAATAAATCATCGTCATAAAATAAGTCAGTCATATTTTTTATGTGAGGGTGCCACCAGATGTGCGAGGCCTTTTTGGAGGGTCTTTAGTTTGCCTTCGTGTGTGGGGCCATGTGTTTCTCATAAAAGTTCTGGGTCCATCAGTGTGGCCTGCTTCATGGGCATGGGCTGAGTCTGTATAGATATTCAGTCTTTCCTTTTCCTCTGATGAGGACCTGCGTCAATCCGATGATTTCAGCTAATTTGGCCGATGCTGGTTGAGGGATGATGGCTGATTGAAGGGTGACATCACGAGGTGAGCTGTTTTTTCAATAGCTTTTGCTACTGCAGCAACGTATCTGGAGCATGTTGACTGTCCTACCTCAATGTGGTCAAGTTTGAAGAGTAGTACATCAAGACCCTTCTCTCCCCCTCTTGTTTCTGGAATAGGACGGATGAGGTGAATCCTTCCCTTCCAGAAACATCCAAATGGAACTTGTTCTTGTAGTCAGGTGCAGTCAGAGCTGCTGCCGCTGATAGATCTGTTTTCAGGAGTGCTATGGCTGTTGATGCTTCAGCCGTCCAGGCCAGGGGTGCATGGAGGTTCCTTGATCGTAGGATGACCGGTGCTGCCACCCCCTCTGGGCCACACCCAATGGTACAACACCTGATAGGTGGGGTCAGGTGCATCATGTCTTCGTCCCAGTCTGCAGTGTAGAGGCAGTCATCAGTTTCTGTTGCATTGAGTGTGCAATGGATCTCAGCTTGGGGAGTCTTATATGGGTGCAGAGTGTAGATTTGAGCTTTCAGTTGGTTGAACTTAAACTGGATGTGAGGGGTGGCAGGCCCTGTGGGTAGGCATTTTAGCCAGTACACTTCTTGGGCTTCAGACAGTGTGGTCATCGGCAGGAGTGGCATCCTCATCATTCTTACTGGGTGATCAGGTGTTGAAGTGGGAGGGTTGGTTGTAATCTTGCTGCTCCTGCTGCATGTGTCTAGGAGAGGGTCCTCTTCCTCTTCCTCTTCCTGGTGCCCCTCCACGTCCTCTTCCTCTTTCTCTCCATTGCTGTTGCTGCGGGGAGAGTGGTTTCGTGCAATATCTGGCATAGTGACCGGGAATTCCGCAGTTATACCACTGGTAGTTTCCCCCTCTGTATGGTCCAGTGTAGGGGCCTCGTTGAGCCCGTTGCCGTTGCAGGATATACCGCTGTGGGGGAGGGTAATGGGGTGGTGGGGCTGCCTGCTGTTGGATCATCTGAGAGACAGTCTGTGCCACGATCTGAGTGTTATCTGGCTGCTCCCCTTGGTCTTGAGTTTCTACTGCAATCATTTGTTTGGGCGTGATGGCTGCAGACATTTTATCTAAGTCGTCTGATAATGTGTATAATGCGTTATTTAGGTATATTCAATCCTTACTATGTGGTGTTTATTTCTATCGTTGTATGCTTAGCCTGTCCCTGGTCGAGACAAAGGGGGTTATCAGTATGTGACGCCCGCCACGTGTGTATTTCACCGGTATTTTATTTGAATTTGTTCAGCGATTCGTTTAGGTATTTTCTATAAATGATTCGGCGATTTCCTTTTGGAACAATATATCAGTGAATATATGCGGTTCTATAACAATTTTCAGAGTAATTCTAGCTCTTTAGGAAATATAGATAGAATTTCTAGACAACTAAGAGTTGTTCAGTGAATTATTTAAATACTTTCTGTAAACAATTCAGTAAATTCCTTTATGAACTTATATCAGTAAATTGGAGCGATTCTATAGCAATTGTCAGAATAATTATATATCTTTAGGAAATATGGATAGAATAGAAAAACCCAAAAATCAGTGTGTAGCTTTTAGCGTCTGTCAAACAAAGTCTGTACTAAGCTCGGCGGCTTATTTAAATACTTTCTAGAAACAATTCAGTAAGTTCCTTTATGAACTTATATCAGTAAATTCCAGCGATTCTATAGCAATTGTCAGAATAATTTTAAACTTTAGGCAATATCAACAGGAATGAAAAAAAACGAAAATCAGTATTCCAGCCCGGCTGCTGTCAATCAAAGTTGCCCGGCCATTCGATACTAAGGTGGCTTTGTCTACCAGCACGTGTGCATAATAGCCCAGTTACGTATCCCAACCTACTCCGCGACAAACGTTTCTTTCAATTTAATTTCCCCCATCTCCAAATCATGGAATGTCAACTCTGGTTCATATTATGTTTATTGTTTGATGTGCAATAGCCACCTCATTCCCGATCTCTGTCTTGTGGAACGCCAAACTTACATATCCTGTATCTACTCGACTACACCTCTTACAAAACCTATTAAATAATACACAGCTTTTTTAATAGGGCATTTTTCATGCAGATTCATTCAATCCAACCACACCTCCACAAGACCTATTCGATGTTATATGTATCAACAGGAGATTTTACTTGCAGATCCGGTTCATCTATCATTCAACTATAACCACACCTCCACAAGACCTTATTCGATAGTACAGAACGTATCAAAATAGGAAATTTTTACTTGCAGATTCGGTTCATCTATCATTAAACTATAACCACACCTCCACAAGACCTTATTCGATAGTACAGAACGTATCAAAATAGGACATTTTTACTTGCAGATTCGGTTCATCTATCATTAAACTATAACCACACCTCCACAAGACCTTATTCAATAGTATAGAACGTATCAAAAATAGGACATTTTTACTTGCAGATTCGGTTCATCTATAACCACACCTCCACAAGACCTTATTCGATAGTATAGAACATTTTTACTTGCAGATTCGGTTCATCTATCATTCATTCATTCGTATGAAATTCTCATTGAATTTCCAACATCCATAATTGTGTCCTTTACGTGTTAAAACACAGCCACTATTTAACGTCACCTCTATACACAACCCAATACATATATAATTAGGACAGTTTTCTATGCAGATTTCAGAACAAATAGGGTCCCTGGAGGAATTTAACACATTGGTCAATCACAATTCACACATTCCTATTAAAATAACTGAGTATAGGCCCATTAATAAGAATATATATATATATTTTTTACAAAACAAGATATCTTTAATCAATGTCTTAGGTTCTTATGTAAAAAATTTGGGCACCGATTCATACTCACGCCCAGTACTTTCTGATCAAAATTTGGTTTAGGCTATAATACAATATGCAGATTTCGATATAACGGGCTCTGCTCACCTTTATATAGAGCGCTCCGATCAGATTTCCTGAGGCAAGATGAATGGCTGGGGAAGTCACTCTTCCGTCTGATTTTTTTAGCCGTGATCAGTCTCGTCCTCTCACACTAACTTATCATAGATCGAATTCAAGAATAACCAAACTCTGCTACCAAGTTCTGTTAGTGTTCAAATACTGGAGAGTTGAGACCAAATCACGGACGCTGGACAGAGTGGATTTCAGTTGTAACAAAAGACAGTTTTAATGAGTCAGAGATATCTTGTCCCGCAGTTTTACGTGCACGGACCTAGTTCACATGACTCGGCAAGGAGCCAGGTGAAAAAGAGGCCTATACAATGGTTACATTCATTTTTATACATAGAATAAAGTAGGTGGAGTCTTGTCGTTTCGGTCTTCTTGACTGGTCGGAGGGTTGGAGGCGGGCCTTGCTCTAGCCAGAGCGGGCCCCATTGGTGCACAGCAAAAGTTCTTTGCTCTTGGGACCGGCCAGTTAGAGGGAGATGAGATGTGTGTTTATATAAGGAAGAGGGGGTCAGGTCAGTCTTATGGCTGGGTGTATGTGTTCTTACGACGGAATGTATTTGTTTATATGAGCTATGTGTATGAATATTTATATAACAACTGCCTGCGGAATATTTAATCCTTAAATAAAACAATGGTGAACAAAGAGAGAATAATTAAATGTCTCTTCTGAAATCATCCCTTTTCAAACATCCACTGATTAATTAAGTGTTTAACCTTAGATTAATAATAGACTGAATTCTGCTGCTTTAATTTCACTCTGTTTTCGTGACAATAAAATAGAGTATGCTTGACCTTTGAACATGATGGATTATTGACAGTATTCCAAAACACAGATCCAGAACGTCTTAAAAGCCACTAGTGCCTTTGCATAAATATTTTCATCGATGGAAAATTGATAAGATCACTCCACGTCGCAGTCCCTTTCTTCTAAAAGTGTAGACTACATATCCTAGCTACCTCCCTCCATTTAACAGCCCTCCAACTCTTTATTGCTCTGCGCATCCTAGCCAAGCGCGCGAGTCCGAAAGCAATTCAAGATGATGTCAATGGAGAGGCGCACCCTCGTTCCGAATCCAGAGAGAGAGAGAGCGCACGCAGTGTAAGCGCACAGCTGCGTGTGGTGAAGTTTAGTATACCTCAGAAATCCTCGACTACTTCGCTAGATTAAAAAAAAAGATTGGTGTGGGGGAATAAACCTGTCTCACTGCGCACGCACCGCACCAACATTGTCCAATGACTGAAGCTTGCGCATCTACTGATGACCATTACTTGAAATTGTTTTGCACAATGCGGTGTTGTATTTAACGTTATCCTTTTTTGTTGTTTTTAGTCCGCCTGCGCTCTTGGATCTTTTTGGAGATGTCTGAGTTTAACCACTCAAATCTATCAGGCGGAAACGCTCCGGACCCGGACTACAAGTGGACGTATGAATATTACGACGATGATGAGCCTGTTTCGTTCGAGGGACTAAAAGCGCACCGATGTAAGTACAGGATCTCAGTTTACAGTCCTGTGCTGTGCACCCCTTTCACCCATCTTCTCTGCGTTATGCATCTATTACTTTATTGTAGAAGTGAACTGTGATTAAATCATGTGTGCATGTATTTATGCGTGAGAATGGCTCATTGCATCACATTCATATTTGTGGCTAGAAGTTAAGAGTTAAGTATAGCCGATATTCTTCATAATGACAAATAGGTAGAGGGTATGTGTGTGGTTTATGAGAGATATATAGAGAGAGGAGGGGGGCTGCCTTAGAGTGTAAACCCTGCAGAGAAATATAAGCAAATCAATGCTGAGTGTCTGAGTAAGGGGGTTCCTTGTTTAGGCCTGCATGTGTGTCAGTCTTTTAACAGTAGACACACACAATCAATACATGTCCTCTTCCTCTAGGATAACCTGCACCAATCATTGTCACCTCAGTCTAGACACTTGGAGCATAATACATTTTCATAGTTCTCTCTCCTCTCCATCTCATTGTGCTTAAAATACTGTTGTTTTTGTCGTTCTATATATATAATGACCTACTTACTATACATTGGAACTAAAACATGTATTTGACCTGTCAATCAAGTCTTGTTGTGTTGCAGATTCCATCGTGATAGGCTTCTGGGTGGGCCTGGCTGTCTTTGTCATCTTCATGTTCTTTGTCCTGACGCTTCTCACCAAGACAGGAGCTCCACATCCCGAGTGAGTCTCCTTATCAACCAGCCATCACATGTCAATCAAGTGAATTACTTAGCAATCCACCAACTTCCAGTGCCTCTTAACATGTGCACAATTATTTACCACAGACTGGTTAGTTCTGCTTCAGCACCACGGAGAGCGCCTGGTTCAGAGTATCTCTTGGTTTTCTTCTCTGTAAATGAGACAATTCTCCCTCCCAGTCTCAGTGCACTCTGATGTTTGATGACTTCTTAGTAAAGGATTCTAATTATCAGCAGCCCTCTTCCCTTGTATTCATGGCTGTAGCGTATGTCTCATTTGCACACTGTGCTCTCTCTCTCTCGCTCTCTCTCTGTCAGCTCCCTCTTTTCTTCTTACTATTAGCTCTGCTTCGATCCTTCTTTCTCTCTCCTTTTCAGTCATAGATCTCTCCCTTGGTGGTCCCTCCATCTATTCCCCCCTCCCTCAATGCACTGTTTCTCTACCATCCTCTGTACCTCTCTTTATCCTTTCTCTCTCCTTTTCAGTCAGAGATCTCTCCCTTGGTGGTCCCTCCATCTATTCCCCCCTCCCTCAATGCACCGTTTCTCTACCATCCTCTGTACCTCTCTTTATCCTTTCTCTCTCCTTTTCAGTCAGAGATCTCTCCCTTGGTGGTCCCTCCATCTATTCCCCCCTCCCTCAATGCACTGTTTCTCTACCATCCTCTGTACCTCTCTTTATCCTTTCTCTCTCCTTTTCAGTCAGAGATCTCTCCCTTGGTGGTCCCTCCATCTATTCCCCCCTCCCTCAATGCACAATTTCTCTACCATCCTCTGTACCTCTCTTTATCCTTTCTCTCTCCTTTTCAGTCAGAGATCTCTCCCTTGGTGGTCCCTCCATCTATTCCCCCCTCCCTCAATGCACCGTTTCTCTACCATCCTCTGTACTTCTCTTTATCCTTTCTCTCTCCTTTTCAGTCAGAGATCTCTCCCTTGGTGGTCCCTCCATCTATTCCCCCCTCCCTCAATGCACTGTTTCTCTACCATCCTCTGTACCTCTCTTTATCCTTTCTCTCTCCTTTTCAGTCAGAGATCTCTCCCTTGGTGGTCCCTCCATCTATTCCCCCCTCCCTCAATGCACAATTTCTCTACCATCCTCTGTACCTCTCTTTATCCTTTCTCTCTCCTTTTCAGTCAGAGATCTCTCCCTTGGTGGTCCCTCCATCTATTCCCCCCTCCCTCAATGCACCGTTTCTCTACCATCCTCTGTACCTCTCTTTATCCTTTCTCTCTCCTTTTCAGTCATAGATCCCTCCCTTGGTGGTCCCTCCATCTATTCCCCCCTCCCTCAATGCACCGTTTCTCTACCATCCGCTGTACCTCTCTTTATCCTTTCTCTCTCCTTTTCAGTCAGAGATCTCTCCCTTGGTGGTCCCTCCATCTATTCCCCCCTCCCTCAATGCACTGTTTCTCTACCATCCTCTGTACCTCTCTTTATCCTTTCTCTCTCCTTTTCAGTCAGAGATCTCTCCCTTGGTGGTCCCTCCATCTATTCCCCCCTCCCTCAATGCACCGTTTCTCTACCATCCTCTGTACCTCTCTTTATCCTTTCTCTCTCCTTTTCAGTCAGAGATCTCTCCCTTGGTGGTCCCACTCTTCTGCCTCCCTCTGTGCCCTGTATCTCTCCCACTCCCCTCATCTCTCTCTCTCTCTAGCCTTGTGCAAACAAACTGCGGTAGACTGTATGCGTTCCGGCGGAAGTCCATTCATTTCAATGGTAGGCAAGCCGCACCGCCGCAGCTCATCTGCCGAACGAGGCTGCGGTCGGTGTGTGCAGTGTCCCGCATACTTTGGATCCAACTTGTGCATTGCTTTGCCGTGCGATATCAGGAACGGCAGCAGATTAACCACAGAAGACAGTGCTGTAGCTTTCAACTATTGTGTATGGGAAGCATCAAGACATTTTGTTGACAGATCAATACATTTACTTGAAAAAGTACAAGATCAAAGTTTATGATGTTTATAATTTTATGCAATTATGTGGTAACGCTTCACTTAACACCCAGTGTCGTTACATGTTATTACACGGTCATAACCATGTCATAATGTCATAAGAGCTGACATAACTTCTCATAACCTGTCATAATATGGTCATAGCACTGTCATTACGCATAAACCTGTTATATTGTGTTTTTTTTATGGCTGGTTATGACACCTACAGTTGAAGTCGGAAGTTACACCTTAGCCAAATACATTTAAACTCAGTTTTTCACAATTTCTGACATTTAATCCTAGTAAAAAAGTCCCTGTTTTAGATCAGTTAGGATCACCACTTTTTTTTAAGAATGTGAAATGTCAGAATAATAGTAGAGAGAATGATTTATTTCAGCTTTTATTTCTTTCATCACGTTCCCAGTGGGTCAGAAGTTTACATACACTCAATTAGTATTTGGTAGCATTGCCTTTAAATTGTTTAACTTGGGTCAAACGTTTCGGGTAGCCTTCCACAAGCTTCCCACAATAAGTTGGGTGAATTTTGGCCCATTCCTCCTGACAGAGCTGGTGTAACTGAGTCAGGTTTGTAGGCCTCCTTGCTCATACATGCTTTTTCAGTTCTGCCCACACATTTTCTATAGGATTGAGGTCAGGGCTTTGTGATGGACACTCCAAAACCTCGACTTTGTTGTCCTTAAGCTATTTTGCCACAATTTGGGTAGTATGTTTGGGGTCATTGTCCATTTGGAAGACCCATTTGCGACCAAGCTTTAACTTCCTGTCTGATGTCTTGAGATGTTGCTTCAATATATCCACATATACTTTTTCTTCCTCATGATGCCATCTATTTTGTGAAGTGCACCAGTCTTTCCTGCAGCAAAGCACCCCCACAACATGATGTTGCCACCCCCGTGCTTCACGGTTTGGATGGTGTTCTTCGGCTTGCAAGCCTCCCCCTTTTTTCTCCAAACATAACGATGGTCATTATGGCCAAACGGTTTAATTTTTTTTATCAGACCAGAGGGCATTTCTCCAAAAAGTATGATCTTTGTCCTCATGTGCATTTGCAAACCGTAGTCTGGCTTTTTTATGGCAGTTTTGGAGCAGTGGCTTCTTCCTTGCTGAGCGGGCTTTCAGGTTATGTCGATATAGGACTCATTTTACTGTGGATATAGATACTTTTGTACCTGTTTCCTCCAGCATTTTCACAAGGTCCTTTGCTGTTGTTCTGAGATGATTTGCACTTTTCGCAAGTACTTTCATCTCTAGGAGACAGAACGCGTCTCCTTCCTGAGCGGTGTGATGGCTGCGTGGTCCCATTGTGTTTATACTTGCATACTATTGTTTTTACAGATGAACGTGGTACCTTCAGGCGTTTAGAAATTGCTCCCAAGGATGAACCAGACTTGTGGAGGTCTACAATTTTTTTCTGTGGTCTTGGCTGATTTCTTTTGAAATCCCATGAGGTCAAGCAAAGAGGCACTGCGTTTGAAGGTAGGTCTTGAAATACATCCACAGGTACACCTCCAATTGGCTCAAATGATGTCAATTAGACTATCAGAAGCTTCTAAAGCCATGACATACTTTTCTGGAATTTTCCAAGCTGTTTAAGGGCACAGTCAACTTAGTGTATGTAAACTTCTGACCCACTGGAATTGCGATACAGTGTCTGTCTGTTAACAATTGTTGGAAAAATGACTTGTGTCTTGCACAAAGTAGAGGTCTTAACCGACTTGCCAAAACTATAGTTTAACAAGAAATGTGTGGAGTGGTAAAAAGTTTTATTGACTCCAACCTAAGTGTATGTAAACTTCCGACTTCAACTGTACATAAGAGTGTGAAAACCTACATTTATTCAAATTCGTTTTTTTCCATGCCAAAAAGAATCCTTTCATTTGAAAGTTTCTCTTAAATCCTTTGTTTTTGTTTAAATGAATTCTTTACAGTCATATTTTTTTCATCATTCTAAATAACTTAGCAAATAAATATCATGACAAAGTCAAAAAGCATGCCCTTATATCAGTCATCAGTCAAAAAAGGGTGTCTGGTCTTGACTTCATCCTCGTCATCAACAGAGCATTGGGCTAGTGCATGTCTGACATCAATGTGTGTGCAATTACAATGATACTTTAACAATGTTTATAAATAAATATATATATATACAGTGCCTTGCGAAAGTATTCGGCCCCCTTGAACTTTGCGACCTTTTGCCACATTTCAGGCTTCAAACATAAAGATATAAAACTGTATTTTTTTGTGAAGAATCAACAACAAGTGGGACACAATCATGAAGTGGAACGACATTTATTGGATATTTCAAACTTTTTTAACATATCAAAAACTGAAAAATTGGGCGTGCAAAATTATTCAGCCTCTTTACTTTCAGTGCAGCAAACTCTCTCCAGAATTTCAGTGAGGATCTCTGAATGATCCAATGTTGACCTAAATGACTAATGATGATAAATACAATCCACCTGTGTGTAATCAAGTCTCCGTATAAATGCACCAGCACTGTGATAGTCTCAGAGGTCCGTTAAAAGCGCAGAGAGCATCATGAAGAACAAGGAACACACCAGGCAGGTCCGATATACTGTTGTGAGAAGTTTAAAGCCGGATTTGGATACAAAAATATTTCCCAAGCTTTAAACATCCCAAGGAGCACTGTGCAAGCGATAATATTGAAATGGAAGGAGTATCAGACCACTGCAAATCTACCAAGACCTGGCCGTCCCTCTAAACTTTCAGCTCATACAAGGAGAAGACTGATCAGAGATGCAGCCAAGAGGCCCATGATCACTCTGGATGAACTGCAGAGATCTACAGCTGAGGTGGGAGACTCTGTCCATAGGACAACAATCAGTCGTATATTGCACAAATCTGGCCTTTATGGAAGAGTGGCAAGAAGAAAGACATTTCTTAAAGATATCCATAAAAAGTGTTTAAAGTTTGCCACAAGCCACCTGGGAGACACACCAAACATGTGGAAGAAGGTGCTCTGGTCAGATGAAACCAAAATTGAACTTTTTGGCAACAATGCAAAACGTTATGTTTGGCGTAAAAGCAACACAGCTGAACACACCATCCCCACTGTCAAACATGGTGGTGGCAGCATCATGGTTTGGGCCTGCTTTTCTTCAGCAGGGACAGGGAAGATGGTTAAAATTGATGGGAAGATGGATGGAGCCAAATACAGGACCATTCTGGAAGAAAACCTGATGGAGTCTGCAAAAGACCTGAGACTGGGACGGAGATTTGTCTTCCAACAAGACAATGATCCAAAACATAAAGCAAAATCTACAATGGAATGGTTCAAAAATAAACATATCCAGGTGTTAGAATGGCCAAGTCAAAGTCCAGACCTGAATCCAATCGAGAATCTGTGGAAAGAACTGAAAACTGCTGTTCACAAATGCTCTCCATCCAACCTCACTGAGCTCGAGCTGTTTTGCAAGGAGGAATGGGAAAAAATGTCAGTCTCTCGATGTGCAAAACTGATAGAGACATACCCCAAGCGACTTACAGCTGTAATCGCAGCAAAAGGTGGCGCTACAAAGTATTAACTTAAGGGGGCTGAATAATTTTGCACGCCCAATTTTTCAGTTTTTGCGTTGTTAAAAAAGTTTGAAATATCCAATAAATGTCGTTCCACTTCATGATTGTGTCCCACTTGTTGTTGATTCTTCACAAAAAATACAGTTTTATATCTTTATGTTTGAAGCCTGAAATGTGGCAAAAGGTCGCAAAGTTCAAGGGGGCCGAATACTTTCGCAAGACACTGTATACATACAGTACCAGTCAAAAGATTGGACACACCTACACATTCAAGAGTTTCTCTTTATTTTATTTGTATTTTTTCTACATTGTAGAATAATATTGAAGATATCAAAACTATGAAACAACACACCGAATTATGTAGTAACCAAAAAAGTGTTGAACAAATCCACATATATTTTATATTTGAGATTCTTCAAAGTAGCCACCCTTTGCCTTGATGACAGCTTTGCAAACTCTTGGCATTCTCTCAACCAGCTCATGAGGTAGTCACCTGAAATGCATTTCAATTAACAGGTGTGCCTTGTTAAATGTTCATTTGTGTAATTGCTTTCCTTCTTTCGAGCCAATCGGTTGTGTTGTGACAAGGCAGGGGTGGTAATCAGAAGATAGCCCTATTTGGTAAAATATGTAGTCCATATTATGGAAAGAACAGCTCAAATAAGCAAAGAGAAACGTCAATCCGGAATATTTCAAGAACTTTGAAAGTTTCTTCAAGTACAGTTGCAAATACCATCAAGCGCTATGATGAAACTGGCTGTAATGAGGACCACCACAGGAAAGGAAGACCCAGAGTTACCTCTGCTGTAGAGGATGAGCTCATTAGAGTTAACTGCACCTAAGATTGCAGCCCAAATGAATGCTTCACAGAGTTCAAGTAAAAGACACATCTCAACATCAACTGTTCAGAGGAGACTGCGTGAATCAGGCCTTCATGGTCGAATTGCTACAAAGAAACCACTATTAAAGGACACCAATAAGAAGAAGAGACTTGCTTGGGCCAATAAACATGAGCAATGGACATTAGACTGGGGAAAATCTGTCCTTTGTTCTGATGAATCCAAATTTGAGATTTTTGGTCTTTGTGAGACGCAGAGTAGGTGAATGGATGCTCTCTGAGTAGGTGAATGGATGATCTTCGCATGTGTGGTTCCCATCGTGAAGCATGGAGGAGGAGGTGTGATGGTGTGGGGGTGCTTTACTGGTGACACTGTCAGTGATTTATTTATAATTCAAGGCACACTTAACCAGCATGCATACCACAGCATTCTGCAGCGATCCTCCATCCCATCTGGTTTGTGCTTAGTGGGTCTATCATTTGTTTTTCAACAGGACAATGACCCAACACACCTCCAGGCTGTGTAATGGCTATTTGATGAATAAGGAGAGTGATGGAGTGCTGTATCAGGTAACCTGGCCTCCACGATCACCCGACCTCAACCTAATTGAGATGGTTTAGGATGAGTTGGACCGCAGAGTGAAGGAAAAACAGCCAACAAGTGCTCAGCATTTGTTCGAACTCATTCAAGACTCTTGGAAAAGCATTCCAGGTGAAGCTGGTTGAGAGAGTGCCAAGAGAGTGCAAAGCTGTCATCAAGGCAAAGTGTGGCTACTTTGAAGAATCTCAAATGTAAATATATTTTGATTTGTTTAACACTTTTTTGGTTACTACATGATTCCATATGTGTTATTTCAAAGTTTTGATACCTTCACTATTATTCTACAATGTAAAAAATAAAGAAAATCCCTTGACTGAGTACATCTGTCCAAACTTTTGACTGGTACTGTATATATAACATTGACACTGTTGACAAGTATGATATGGTGTAATGGAATGTTTTGCTTTGTGTGGTAAGTTTTTGGGTTTTGACACTCTTATGTAGGTGTCATAACCAGCCATAAAATAACACAATCTACATCACAACAGGTCTACATATATATGTGTCATGACAGTGTTATGATCATATTATAATAGGTTCTGACAAGTCATGTGAGCTGTTATTACATATTATGACATGGTTATGACCGTGTCATAATGGCTATTGGTGATTTTGTTTATAATAAAGTTGTGGGGTGTAGCCTGTTGTTACACACACCTGGCATGTGGCTGGAAGATAATCAATAACACTTCCATGTTGTGTGATTCTGATTGTGGTGATGCCGTGCATAGATTGCAACAATTGCATAGAAATTATCGTACGGCAATGTGATGATGCAGTCTGTTTGCATGCGGTGTCGGAGTTCTCTTTCTCTTGGAGCTTCATCCCCTCTCTCTACCTCTCAACTCTCTCTAAGCTGGCTCTTTCTTTAAGCTCATTTTTCACCTGTGAACGTTTTATGCTGCTCTCTGAACCACCCTTATCCCTGTGACTGTGTGTGTGGCAGCTGCCACGGCTCTCTCATTAGCTGTCAGAGAGCTGAGCCCCTGAGTCTGTGTGTATCTGTTCCTCTGGAGTGGATCTCTGCCAGGCTCAGCTGAGGCTCAGCTCTGGGATCCCTTACAGACAAACCTCACTGCCTTCCAGACAGACCTCGCTTGATGAAAACAAACCGCCTGCAGGGATCAGTGACTGATCAGCATGCTGCTCTACCTTGATACTTCCCAGGCTCTATCTTTTGCAGGACCACAGCACAGCAAGCAGGCTGGCAGTTAATGCATTTAATGGGACCAACTAGTTAAGGCTGGAAATCTGTCTGTGTGTGACTATAACAACAAATGAAAGACTAAATGATAACCATCAGTCTCCCTCTAAGTCTTGCATTTCCAATTGTAGCCCAGTGTGTTTGTGTGTGTGTGCATGGGTGTGCTGAGAACACATCAGCCTTCTCTTCTTCTCTTCATCCCAATTCTGATTTTATTTTCACTAATTGGTAGTTTTATCATTTAGATCAGCTCTGAATAAGATCTGATGTGAAAAGATCTGATAGGATTGGTCAAAAGGCCAATAACTGGGGCAAAACATTTGAATTGGGGGGCCTCAAGGGGCCCCACCAGGGCCAAGCCTATTAACCTCCCAGGTCTGCTGATCACAGCGCTCCACTGCTCTAGTCCAACGCCATGACATCCATTTACTCCCTCTCTCTCTCTCTGCCTGCTTTAATGCAGCTATATACTGAGCTGAGCTAAAGCCAAAAAACAAAGACACCTGCTAAGAGGATAGAAATAGGGTGTTGCGCCAATATACACGAGTGCCAATATACACAGACTTAGCGCACGGACAATCAACACACAGCTCTTTCTAAACATGCATTGATTATTCAATCCAAAGACTTGTTTGTTTGAGCATGAATGAGGAGTCATACTCCCCAAAAGGGAATACATGATACCCTCTCTTACCTACCATACATGTCTCTTTCTTCCCTCTCCCTGTCCTTTCTTCGCTTTCCCTGTCCGCTTTTATCTAACATCCATGTCTCTTTCTTCCCTCTCCCTGTCCTCCCTTACATAACATCCATGTCTCTTTCTTCCCTCTCCCTGTCCTTTCTTCGCTTTCCCTGTCCGCTTTTATCTAACATCCATGTCTCTTTCTTCCCTCTCCCTGTCCTCCCTTACATAACATCCATGTCTCTTTCTTCTCTCTCCCTGTCCTCCCTTACATAACATCCATGTCTCTTTCTTCCCTCTCCCTGTCCTTTCTTCGCTTTCACTGTCCGCTTTTATCTAACATCCATGTCTCTTTCTTCCCTCCCCCTGTGCTCCCTTACATAACATCCATGTCTCTTTCTTCCCTCTCCCTGTCCTCCCTTACATAACATCCATGTCTCTTTCTTCCCTCTCCCTGTCCTCCCTTACATAACATCCATGTCTCTTTCTTCCCTCTCCCTGTCCTCCCTTACATAACATCCATGTCTCTTTCTTCCCTCTCCCTGTCCTCCCTTACATAACATCCATGTCTCTTTCTTCCCTCTCCCTGTCCTCCCTTACATAACATCTATGTCTCTTTCTTCCCTCTCCCTGTCCTCCCTGATTCTGATTAAGGCATCTTATTTTTAATTGTGAGGTAGTCACACCTATTTCTCTTCTAATACACTCCTGGTCCTCAACTGTCCCCCGTCTAGAGGAGCTGAGCCCTGTAAGAAGCGTGTTCGTCTGACCAGCTGTGTGGAGGACCTCCGCCCCCCTGCAGACCCTGACAACCGGCCCTGCCTCCATCGCCCCTTATTAGACTCTCTCAGCCGCTCCCTCTTCCACTGCTACGTCAATGAGGAACAGGCCCAGGAGGGGTCCAGGCCTAGAGCTGGAGCACCCAGAGGAGGGCTTGTCCAGGGGCCGGGGCGAGGCAGGTCAGGCAGCCCAGAGGAAGGGGGGATGGAAGTAGGTGTCACCCGTGCCCTGCAAGGGGCTGCCATGTTGGGGGGGAACCGGACTGACCACAGAGAGGCAATGTCCCTGTCCCACTTCAACATCCCTAACGTTGTGAACTCCGAGCACTGCTCCACCCTGGGGGCGGACGATCTGCTGCTGGGGGAGCCGCCAATCATCATGGAGGGGGAGTGTCATTGGCCCCACAGTGCACATCACATGATGGACTAAGGTCCTCTCTACTTCCTGGGGTGCCGCCAATCATCCCGGAGGGGTAGCGTCATTCCCATGGTGTCCTTCACACGATTGACTGGGGGAACCGTCAATCATCCTAGAGGGGGAGTGTCATCGGCCACTTAGTGCCCTTCAGAAGATGGACTGTCCTGCCCATCACACAATAGACTAGGGTCCTGCTTACTTCTCACACCCACTGCCGTTAGGACATTATAGATAATTATGAGGACATCACAGGACTCATCAGCCTTATATAGAGAGAGTTGTGTCAAGGTCCTAATCTAACATTCTGTGTTGTGCCAGTCATGTACAGTGCAAGCTCTCCTAATTAGGCTGTGGTTCCAGCTTCCCACACCACCTCCACTGTGAGGACATTCTGGATTATTATGGGTCCTCCTACAGTAACTGTACCTCCTGACATTTTCATTCTGTTCAGATTTGGTTCAGGCTAAAATACTGTACAGTCCAAATATATAAACATTTAAATGTTAAATATACATATGTGATATGAGCTACTTTTCTAATCTTTATGTCAACAAGGTTGCCTACGCAGAGCCAGAACTTGTGACGTCACATCTCAACACTAAACTGGAAGTCCAGCTTCATCAAGTTGATTCAAATGTTTTTTTTATTTAACTAGGCAAGTCAGTTAAGAACAAATTCTAATATACACCACGGCCAAATCCTCCCCTAACCCGGATAATGCTGGGCCAATTGTGCGCCACCCTATGGAACCCCCGATAACGGCCTGTTGTGATACATCCCAGAATCGAACCTGGGTCTGTAGTGATGCTGCGCCACTCGGTCCCCCCGTATAGTGGTGGAGGCCTTCCAGGAATCAGTTAAGGGGATGGAGACAACAGAAGAGGCAAGGGGAATTTGATACAACAACCAAAATGTACCAGAAAGGCAAGACTCTTCTTTTGGGTTTTCAATTCAACAGCAGTCGGAATGTTGTCCTTGTTCAGTACTAATTGTAGCACACCTGTTAATCACTATAAACACCTTACTTTTTATATACCATGTGTTGCTCCTGTCAATGCTTTACCTACATGTCATATCAAGGTCTCGTCTGCCAAGTCTATAGAAGGTTGTGACTAATAAAACTATTTAAACGCCAGCTGATTGTGTTCATTATATAACCATTTCAAAGTACCTTGGAACCATAAAAAAAGTTCTAATTCTGAAGATGACAAGTGATGAATTGTTTCACTATTATCACTTTTACAGGATTTTAAGACGTCCTCCAGCAATTTGTTTTTAATTTTCCCTTTTGAAAAGCAATATCCCAAGTATAAATACAGTAAAGTACACACTAAAATACATTGAGCAAAATAGTGTTTTTTAGACAGGACTATTGCATTCAAGGAGTTGGTTTGATGTGATGTCATCAGTCTCCCCCTTGCTTGAGAAAAAATTTAGTAGCAATAGAGAACAAAAGAGGAAAGGCCAAACCCCCCATTTGTGCTATGTAATGACTTACCTGGACCACCTATCGAGATGTGCCTTTTGTTATGTAAATGAGTTGAAAATGAGACTTGAGTAGAACTTTAAAATCCCTGCTGTGTTTGATGCAGTTTCCTTTACAATCTAATTCTAAGGATTAGACCAGGGAAGAATAAACCTAATATTATTATTGAGACACCTGGGCTGGGTTTACAGGAGACACCTGGGCTGGGTTAACCGGAGACACCTGGGCTGGGTTAACCTGAGACACCTGGGCTGGGTTAACCGGAGACACCTGGGCTGGGTTAACCTGAGACACCTGGGCTGGGTTAACCGGAGACAATTGGGCTCGGTTCACCGGAGACACCTGGGCTGGGTTCACCGGAGACACCTGGGCTGGGTTCACCGGAGACACCTGGGCTGGGTTAACCGGAGACACCTGGGCTGGGTTCACCGGAGACACCTAGGCTGGGTTCACCGGAGACACCTGGGCTGGGTTCACCGGAGACACCTGGGCTGGGTTCACAGGAGAGACTTGGGCTGGGTTCACCAGAGACACCTGGGCTGGGTTCACCAGAGACACCTGGGCTGGGTTCACCGGAGACACCTGGGCTGGGTTCACCGGAGACACCTGAGCTGGGTTCACCGGAGACACCTGGGCTGGGTTTACAGGAGACACCTGGGATTTTTTCTTGTCAGTTGTTATGCTAATACGACGGCAGGTACCCTAGTGGTTAGAGCGTTGGGCCAGTAACCGAAAGGTTGCTGGTTCGAATCCTCGAGCTGAGAAGATAAAAATCTGTCGTTCTGCCCCTGAACAAGGCAGTTAACTCATTGTCCCTCGGTAGGCCGTCATTGTAAATAAGAATTTGTTCTTAACTGACTTGCCTGGTTAAATAAAAAAATAATACATATTTGATGATATGTTAATGTGTAGCAACAACCCACAACTTGGGGATAACAATAGGCCAATTTCGTTAGTCACCTTTGAGATGTTTCATCTGTGTGCTTAACTGAACACATGTTACAAATTCAAAACACACACAGGAAAAAAATATACAAAAGGTCCTTTATTTTTCTAACATGCATTAAATAACTTAAAAATAAATTCCAATGATCAAGTATAAAAATACAAATCTACAAAAATAAATAACCTGATTGTTCAGCACAATGATTGGTTCTCCTAAAGGTTGTGTGAATTGCTTTCAAATTTGCCCTCTCCTCGTCTTCTCCCCTGCATTGAATAAAAAACACTTAACTGAAATAGTGGAAGCTCATCATTAGGCTGGCTTTTGCCTGGTCAAGGTGAGGACAGATTTGTAAGTAATTAGAAAGAGCCTATGTCCCATGTTTCAGGTCCTCCAGCTGAAGGGTACAGCAGAAGCCCGGTCCGGAGCAGGGATGACCACTTCCTGTCTCTGAAGTTCTCTCAAGACATCCAGGATAGAGTCCAGTTCCAGACGGAAGACCTCCAGCTCCCGGGTCTTCCCCTGAGCCAGCCTCCTCCAACGCTCCACCTCAGACTGCTGCTCAGCCTCCACCACCAGCCGAGTCTGACCTATCACCTGCAGGATGGCACCGTGGGCATGTGTTATTCAGTGTGTGTGTGTATTTACCTGCTGGAGCTCTTTCTCCCTCTGAGTGTGTCGTAGCTCCATGCTGTGGATCTTTCTCTCCAGGCTAGTGAAGTGTCTGAGCTCTGGCACTCCTTGGCCTGCTTCAGCTCCTCCAACAGTCTTGTCAGCTAAACAGAGCATTAAAGAGATGAAGCAAGCATTAATGTTGAGCTTTCCCCAGGAAATACAGTCCTGTCTGGATAATAAAGCAATGCTCTGCCTTCTTAACAACACCACCAACAAGGCAGGTCCTACAGGCCCTAGTTTTGCCGCACCTTGACTACTGTTCAGTCGTGTAGTCAGGTGCCACCAAAAAGGATTTAGGAAAATTACAATTGGTTCAGAACAGGGCAGCATGGCTGCCCCTTGGATGTACACAGAGAGCTAGTATTAATAATATGCATGTCAATCTCTCCTGGCTCAAAGTGGAGGAGAGATTGACTTCATTACTGCTTGTATTTATGAGAGGTATTGACATGTTGAATGCACCGAGCTGTCTGTCTAAACTACTGGCACACAGTTCAGACACCCATGCATACCCCACAAGACATGCCACAAGAGGTCTCTTCACACTCCAAGTCCAAAACAGACTATGGGAGGCAGACAGTACTACATAGAGCCATGACTGCATGGAACTGACGCAAGCAGTAAAAATTTGATTTAAAAAAACATAAATAAAAACACCTTATGGAACAGCGGGGAATGTAAAGCAACACAAACATTGGCAGACATGCATACACACACACACGATAACATACACATGGATTTAGTACTGTAGATATGTGGTAGTGGTGGAGTAGGGGCCTGAGGGCACACAGTGTGTTGTGAAATCTGTGAATATATTGTAATGTTTGAAAATTGTATTAAATGCCTTAATTTTGCTGAACACCAGGAAGAGTAGCTGCTGCTTTGGCAGAATCTAATGGAGATCCATAATGAATACAAATACCTTGTTTCCTTGCAATGACACTTCACGTACTAGTGTGTTGATGAAGTTGTGAATGTGTGACAGGACAATAAATGTTATCGGAATCACAAGTACCTGGTTCTGTAGGGTGTCCTCCCTCAGCTTTGACACAGCCAGAGCATCCTTGGTCCCCTGCAGTTCCTTCACCTGGTCACGCAAATGCTGCACCATGATCTGAAGGTTCATAAAAACACACAAACCTGTTTATCCTGTTAATACGTTATACCTGGAACACCACCACCAATAACTTTCAGTTCACATGTGATTTGTCCAGTGTGAGGCTTTACCTCCTGCGTGGTCACCTGATTGGTCAGTTCGGACACTTTAGAGGAGGAGTGGGCGAGGGCGTGGCCGGTAAGCAGGTGCTTCAGCTCCCTCTGATGGTCAGCCCTGAGAGAGGACACCTGCTCTGCTGAATGCTGCTGTACCCTGCAGGACAGGTAGATAGATACACCAAATCAAATCAAATCAAATTTATTTGTCACATACACATGGTTAGCAGATGTTAATGCGAGTGTAGCGAAATGCTTGTGCTTCTAGTTCCGACAATGCAGTAATAACCAACAAGTAATCTAACTAACAATTCCAAAACTACTGTCTTGTACACAGTGTGAGGGGATAAAGAATATGTACATAAGGATATATGAATGAGTGATGGTACAGAGCAGCATAGGCAGATACAGTAGATTGTATAGAGTACAGTATATACATATGAGATGAGTATGTAAACAAAGTGGCATAGTTAAAGTGGCTAGTGATACATGTATTACATAAGGATACAGTCGATGATATAGAGTACAGTAAATACGTATGCCTATGAGATGAATAATGTAGGGTAAGTAACATTATATAAGGTAGCATTGTTTAAAGTGGCTAGTGATATATTTACATCATTTCCCATCAATTCCCATTATTAAAGTGGCTGGAGTTGAGTCAGTGTCAGTGTGTTGGCAGCAGCCACTCAATGTTAGTGGTGGCTGTTTAACAGTCTGATAGCCTTGAGATAGAAGCTGTTTTTCAGTCTCTCGGTCCCAGCTTTGATGCACCACCATGAATCATCTAGCATCCTCTAACCCAGCGCGCCAGAGGGGTAACTACTATGTTAGCTAGATTTACTCAGGGTTTTCTAAAGCTAGCCAGCTTCAGCTAGCTTCACATTCCAGTTCAGGCTTCATCCGGTGGATATTGCTCGTCCGCCTGCCACCAACTCTAGCAGGCTTGTAAGTGTGTGTGCATGTCACACGTGGCTAGCCAAACGCTGAACTCTTCATTGAGACAATGCTGAAACATCAATCCATGGGCGAGTCAGTGCCACATTTTTCATTTACGCAGAGATCAAAATGAAAGAAAAGTTATTAAAAATTAATCAGTATATGGTGTAAAACAGGGTTTCAGAAGGGTGCTTCTAATTACCCCAAACAGGTACCCAAAACAACACAAAAGTACACAAAACCACCACAAACTGGCAGCCAAAACTACACAAAACCACCCAAATGATCAGCTCAGGTTCACGTTTCGGTGTCGATAATGGCTTGCTCGACTGTGTATTTTAGTGATGCTGATTAGATTTCATATGGTGATGTCATGAAACAGCCAGGCCAAGCTGCTACTAAACCTCTGCTGCCCTTCCTCATTTAACACAATACAGCCCGATACAACTGGATTCACTACAAACAGTAACACACTCACTTTCCCGTTGAACTCGCCATCTTTTTCTCAAATCCACAGGACATAAAAAGAACATAGGAGGTAAGATGGATATAGATTGAGACATGACATGTAGTATTTTCATATTTTAGAATAGGCTTTTCATATTCATTTGAAAATCCTGTTCTTCTCAGAAGATTTCTCACGAAAACAAGCATCTCTAAAATGTCAACAGAGCACTGAGCAGATACCAAGCTTTTTATTTTCAAAGCCTTTTAATTCAGCTTGTGTAATGCTAATTTTGCGACCCACGGAAACAATTATCTTCCTTCAATGAGATTACCTGTGATTAGTATGTAGATCAGTGTGTCCTGTCTGTTGATGTGTACAGATGTTGGTACAAGGTGCTGCCAACACCAGATGACCAGGGACGCTGTCTGTGTTCTGAATGGCAACCTATTCCCTTTAATGTGCACTGCTTTTGACCAGAGATGTTTTAGGCATGTTTGGGTTGTTTTGGGGTGATTAGTAGGACCCTTTTAGAAGTGCCTTCTTCATTTGATTGTTTATCGTTAATGCCGTCTTTGGTGTGCTTATCAACACGAGCACCTTTTCCCCCACTCCTATTGATAAAACACTCCTATTGCTACAACACTCCTATTGATAAAACACTCCTATTGATTAAACACTCCTATTGCTACAACACTCCTATTGATAAAACACTCCTATTGATAAAACACTCCTATTGATACAACACTCCTATTGATAAAACACTCCTATTGATAAAACACTCCTATTGATAAAACACTCCTATTGATAAAACACTCCTATTGATACAACACTCCTATTGATAAAACACTCCTATTGATAAATGATTAAACTGGCTTCTTTCTTTGCATGTTCAAGCCCGTCTCAAAATACAACACTGCCCCTTTAAGGCTCTCCTGGACGCATCACCGGGGGCAGGACACCTACAGTACCCGATGTCACAGGAAGGCCAAAAAGATCATCAAGGACATCAACCAACCAAGCCATTGCCTGTTCACCCCGCTACCATCCAGAAGGCGAGGTCAGTACAGGCATCAAAGCAGGGACCGAGAGACTGAAAAGCAGCTTCTATTTCAAGGCCATCAGACTGTTAAACAGCCGTCACTAACAGGAGAGGCCTACCTACAGACTTGAAATCATTGGCCACTTTAATAAATGGAACACTAGTCACTTTAATAATGTTGTTTACATATCTTGCATTACTCATATGTATATACTGTATTTTTACACCATCTATTGCATCTTGCCTATGCCACTCGGTCATTGCTCATCCATATATTTATATGTACATATTCTCATTCCATCCCTTCACTTACATTTGTGTGTATTAGGTAGTTGTTGTGGAATTGTTAGATTACATGTTGATATTGCTACACTGTCGGAACTAGAAGCACAAGCATTTCAGAAGGTAGCCTGGGGGTTAGAGTGTTGGACTAGTAACCGAAAGGTTGAAAGATCGAATCCCCGAGCTGGCAAAGTAAAAATCTGTCGTTCTGCCCCGGAACAAGGCAGTTCACCCACTGTTCCTAGACCAGTTCACCCACTGTTCCTAGACCAGTTCACCCACTGTTCCTAGACCAGTTCACCCACTGTTCCTAGACCAGTTCACCCACTGTTCCTAGACCAGTTCACCCACTGTTCCTAGACCAGTTCACCCACTGTTCCTAGACCAGTTCACCTACTGTTCCTAGACCAGTTCACCCACTGTTCCTAGGCCGTCATTGAAAATAAGAATTTGTTCTGACTTGCCTAGTTAAACATTTTTTTATTTTTTGTTGCTATACTGGCAATGGCATCTGCTAACCATGTGACCAATGGCATCTGCTAACCATGTGTATATGACCAATGGCATCTGCTAACCATGTGACCAATGGCATCTGCTAACCATGTGTATATGACCAATGGCATCTGCTAACCATGTGACCAATGGCATCTGCTAACCATGTGTATATGACCAATGGCATCTGCTAACCATGTGTATGTGACCAATGGCATCTGCTAACCATGTGTATGTGACCAATGGCATCTGCTAACCATGTGTAAGTGATTTGGAGGACAGTTGGCCACTCTTGGTAGTCTATAAAATATTGCAACATTACAATTATAGCCTAATTATTTTTATGTATTTATAAAATAATTCCCTTCAGGTCTCGAAAATAAGGGCAACTCATCGTTCCTGGGACACATTTTTTTTCTCCTCAAAACAGACTCTGGGACAATAGATCCAAAATAAATACAACAGCTGCACATACAATTTAAAAAGCAATGAGGCTAATGAAACAGATCAGACCATTTAGCTGAAAATGTTGATAACGTTTTATTTCTTCATATTATAAGCTCAACAATAAGCTAGGTAGGAATATTCCAGTATGTCTGTATGGAGGAAACTGAACAATGTTCTACCAATGAGTCAGGCACCTCTATAACCACTGAACTACTGGAGTCCTTTGTACTGGAAGGTGTTATTGTGGCACTAAATAAAGCATTCAGCCTGTGCGGCTACAGCCTGCAGTACCACCCTCTCCTACAGCCTGCAGTACCACCCTCTCCTACAGCCTGCAGTACCACCCTCTCCTACAGCCTGCAGTACCACCCTCTCCTACAGCCTGCAGTACCACCCTCTCCTACAGCCTGCAGTACCACCCTCTCCTACAGCCTGCAGTACCACACTCTCCTACAGCCTGCAGTACCACCCTCTCCTACAGCCTGCAGTACCACCCTCTCCTACAGCCTGCAGTACCACCCTCTCCTACAGCCTGCAGTACCACCCTCTCCTTGTCCTCTGCAGCTCCAGACGCAGCCTTAACCCCTCGCTCTCCTGCAACACCCCTGAGATGTGGCTCCCAGAGAACGCTGTGGGCTGGTAGTCCTTCTCATCCTGAGTGGGAGGGAAGGTTGCGGTCTCTCCCACTATGCCTCCCCTCTCCCCTGGGGTAGCCACCACCATGGGTCCTTTGGATCCGGCCGCCTGCCCTCCCCAGGCCCAACACGGCCCTCTGATCTGGGGCCAGGGCCACACAGCATGGTCTTCCTCTCCATCTGGAGTCTCTCCACGGTGCGGCTCAGCTCCTGGACGCTGCGGGTCTTGGCTGACAGCTCCTGGACGCTGCGGGTCTTGGCTGACAGCTCCTGGACGCTGCGGGTCTTGGCTGACAGCTCCTGGACGCTGCGGGTCTTGGCTGACAGCTCCTGGATGCTGCGGGTCTTGGCTGACCGCTCCTGGATGCTGCGGGTCTTGGCTGACAGCTCCTGGACGCTGCGGGTCTTGGCTGACAGCTCCTGGACGCTGCGGGTCTTGGCTGACAGCTCCTGGACGCTGCGGGTCTTGGCTGACCGCTCCTGGACGCTGCGGGTCTTGGCTGACAGCTCCTGGACGCTGTGGGTCTTGGCTGACCGCTCCTGGACGCTGTGGGTCTTGGCTGACCGCTCCTGGATGCTGCGGGTCTTGGCTGACCGCTCCTGGACGCTGTGGGTCTTGGCTGACCGCTCCTGGACGCTGTGGGTCTTGGCTGACAGCTCATGGAAGCTGGGGGTCTTGGCTGACAGCTCATGGAAGCTGGGGGTCTTGGCTGACAGCTCATGGAAGCTGGGGGTCTTGGCTGACAGCTCCTGGATGCTGTGGGTCTTGGCTGACAGCTCCTGGATGCTGTGGGTCTTGGCTGACAGCCCCTGGTTGAGTCTCTCTATCCGGACCCCCAGGGCTGTCTCTGCTTGGTGCTGGGACGAGCTGCGTTGGGGGGCTCTCTCTGGCTCGGGGGTAGACTGATTTCATTTATTCAAATAAAATACATATGCTCCAGGTAACATTACATACATTTAAAACAATTATCCAGGATTAATTATTAAGACTAATTTCCTCTTAGGTGGGCTAAGTAGACAAGAAGGCAGGTAGATAAGAGAGAGGTAGGCCTACCTGTGCCTGTTGTGTGAGCTGAGGTTTAAAACACACGTCTGTAAAAGTCACTGGATTTGAAACAGGGAACATTGTCCTTTGGGAGTAGAAACAAGAGGTTTGATTCCACAGTCAAGCCTCCATGTCTCTCACACACTAACCTGAGGTGTAGACGACCTGCGCTTTGTCCAGGTCTCTCTCTTTCCTCATCATTTGAAGTTCCACCTCCACAGCCTGTGGGTCTCCTCCACCAGTCTCTCTTCAGTCCTCTGCACGCACGCACGCACACACGCACACTGTCGAAGGTGAGACTGGTCCTTCCCTTTTAAGATGAGTTGATTGTTTCATCTCGAAAGCAAGATCTAGGCCTTCCTTTTAGAGGTGGTTGTGTGACGTGACTGAACACTCACCTGTGCTGCCTGCATCTGGCCCAGCAGCTGTGTGATGCGCTGAATATGGGCCATACAGCCTACATTACCCACAGTCCTCGGCGAGTTGCTCATCTGCTCCGTGGGCATAAATAAGCGTTCAATGATGTGGATAGGTACGTGTCTGTGCATATGTATGTGTCAACTCACTTGGTAAGGGCCAGTTCGTTTAGCAGCCTTTGGTTCTCTGTGAACATGGCCTCTTCATTGAGTTTACTCTGAGCCTGAAGAGCCTTCATCTGCAGGTACAACTTCTCATTCTCCTGTTACCCACACACACCGCAAGGAGAGAGAGAGAATCAAGTTAAATGTCTCAACTATAGGCCCATCTGGGTAAATTAGTTTGATCAGAAATACCTGTTCTACGCATTTAACCTACATAAAATCAAACTTGAAAGGAATATGACTAGAAGCTGTGAGATGAGGGAATGCATTCAGCATTCCTAATTAAGAACTGCTACAGTTCCACCTTGGTGGTGTGTGTACTGTAGCCACTGATTCTAGGAGCTCTGCTGTAGGCTCTGTAATTATGAAAGGTTCTGACAGTGTTGCTAAGCTGCTCACAATCTGGAGGAAAAAAAGGCTAACTGTGCTGCCTGCTACAAACCCACACCCCCTCCTGGAATTAAGTCAGTGAACAGAGGAATTCCATTACCCTGAACAGTGGCCTGTACATATAACCTCCGCAGTCGCAGAGACTCTGAGTAATTGGAATGGATTCAAAGCCAATGAGTCACCGCCAGCCTTGCTCTGAACAAATGCAGTACAATTAAGTCTTGTTTCCTTAAAACACAGACTGAAGAGAGAAAAGACCGAAAAGACCAAGAGAGACGGCCAAACAATCACAGAGTAGACAGAGAAACAGACATGTGTACGCACCTGCTGGTATCCCTGGACGATGGTCTCCTGTTCCTTCACCTCTTTCTCTATCAGTCTGAGTTTGCCCTCAGTGAGGGGGTCCAAGGGCCCGTCCAGACCGCGACCCAACCGGCCCTTCTTCCTGCTGTTGGCCTCCTCTGTACTGTGCAGCTGAAACACAAGGGACAAGACTCACAAGTACACATCACAAATAACACACGAGTGATGTATGCATCTACTACAGTTTTGAGTTCACAAAATAAAGTTTGAGCTAATCAGTGCCTTCAGTGGATGGCAGAGATATCTTAGATAACATGCTATTGTTTAATTGAATGTTTTATTTTGCTCCTGTGTCAGCTGGATCCTTCACAACTGCTTTTTCCAATAGCTTGAATAACAGTATTACAAAAGCCAGACACACAAAGCAGCTAAATAAAATGAGCAGTGCCATAGCAACAGGAGTGCTGACGTAGGGGTTTTAAAATGTTCCGACAGTCATGGAAAACATGTTCTTTTCTGTTACAATAGCAGGATGTAGGAAGTCACAGGTGGTCAAACATATGGATCTATACTTTTTCGAGACATGACTGTCCATGTGAATGTAATAGTGTGTGTGTGTGTGTGTGTGTGTGTGTGTGTCCCTCTACCTTGCTCTGCAGGAGGTAGTTCTCCTGTCTCAGTGAGCTGACCTCTGTGTCGTGCTGCAGCAGTAGCTCTTCCTCTCTGGTGTGGAGCTCTCTCCCCCTCTGGGCTAGCTGCAGTCTCAGCCTGGACACTAGGGGGCTCTTCTCCACCTCCCCCGACCTGCCCTCCTCCCTGGGCACACTCTGACAGACAGAGGGGTAACACATGGTTAGAGTCTTTATAATGGATAGTTGCTAGCACTTCAACGTGTATTGAAGGCCATAATATTGGCCTAATTATTAATAGCACAAACAAAATAGGCACCAAAAATGCAAAAATGTTTGACTGCTATCGTCATCAAGGTATGGACACACACAATACCAGGGATGCAAACTGCTGAGGGCCCAAAAAGGTGACAATTTTATTTTTGCACTGAAACATGCAAAACATCCCTGCTAGGGGGAAATGCAGGTTTTAACTAATTAAATATCAAAGAATATGATCTACATGATCAGTCTGTGTGTAAAATAAAAAAAAAGTGGTTAATGTGAACCTAACTCACAGCTAAAACATTTAAAGAAAGCAATCCAATGTTATTTGTTGCCTAGACTTTACTGCAAATGACACTCAAGTTGAGAAAATAACAATACGCTAATATTGCAGTTAACCTTGATAGCCTTTATAAAAAATAGAATGCTTGTGACCACACACATAAATATTGCACTTGGGAAAAAAACATCTTAAAGTAGAAATAGAATGAAACAAACAGCCGTTCTATTTTTGCTCTATTATAGTGGCCACTACAGACATCGATCAAGTGCACAAGACTACATGTGTGCAAAAAATAAGTAAAAAATTATAATCCCCCTCACACACATACGCGTTACTGTCAAGTTAAACACAATAAAAACTATATCTTTGGGCTACACTGCACATTATTACATTGTACATGTTCTGCATGTTCTACAATGTGCCAGTAAAAGTAATAAAGAGGGAAAGTGTGTTGTGTTTCTTTTACCTCTATAGTGGCATCCAGTTTAAGCCAGGCCCAGCTCCAGTTACACTCGATCCCTGAATCCACTTGTTTAACAAGCAACGCCTCATTTTCAACTAATTCTCTCATTCTAAAAATGTACCACATACTGTAGAGGGAAAACATTAGTTAACAGATAGTAGTTAGTTCGTTAGCTAGTTAACATTTCACACAGATTGCCATGGTCCAGTAAGCAAACTAATGTGTTATAATTTATGGAACGACAAGGAGTCGTTTACCAGTTAATAGTATAGCGAATTGGTTAGGTTACTAATGTTAGCTCATCTGATGTTGTATCGTTAGCTAGCTAACGTTAGCTGTCTGACTTTATTAGCAAGCTAATTTTCACACCATAAACTCAATTATTTGATCAGATAAGTTGGGTAATGTTGCTCAACATTTTTCTGTCTAGCTAACGGAGAATTCGATCCAGCTAACAAGATACTTAACAATGCTAATACTTGTTCCACCACACTTTCTCCCTCACCTCAAACTTTCGAAATATCAGTAGTTTTACGGTTACAGCTCATGAAGTACGCTTCATCACCTTCTCACCCCCGTCTCCGTGGTCAGGCTTCTCACCTAAAGTTTACCTCTTCGTTATCGTTCATCGGATCTACACGAATCATGTAGGTCACTTGACTAATTTGCATCCCTGAGACGACATAAGATCCAAACTAAAATCAGTCAATCAGACTTATGATAGAGCAAGGAGCAATCAGCTGGGTTGGACAACTCAACAAAGTAAAAGTCACACCCCTATCATATGACCAGGTGAATGGAGAAAAACGTCATACTTATCTGAAAATAAATTGCAGCACACTGATGAACGAACTTGTTGCATCACAGACTGAAAAACTACTCCAGTATGTTGACTTACTTTCCTCTCTGATGGACACTCAGTCTCCTGAGTCTGGCTGGCTTCCTGTTGACCTTTGGTTTCCCAGGAGACAGTGTGACTGGTATCCTGGTGACCTCTCATCTTCATCTGATGTTGCTGCTGGAGGAAGGCAGCGAAGGACTGAACCACTGCCACCAGCTCGCTGCTCACACTCAGACCACCACAGTCTGGACTTAAAGAACAACCACACATCAACATTTAGCCAACATTAAGGCGGCGAAGGACTGACACCCACCATCAGACCACCACAGGCTGGACCTGGTAGAAGTACAACCACATAGCAACATTAGTATGAATCAGGAGTACAACCACACAGCAACATTAGTATGAATCAGGAGTACAACCACACAGCAACATTAGTCTGGATCAGGAGTACAACCACACAGCAACATCAGTCTGTATCAGGAGTACAACCACACAGCAACTTTAGTCTGGATCAGGAGTTCAACCACACAGCAACATTAGTCTGATCAGGAGTCCAACCACACAGCAACATTAGTCTGGATCAGAAGTACAACCACACAGCAACGTGGTAAATGTTAGTGTTATGAATTATACTGTAGTACTGTTATGTGCTATACTACTTAGATATAGTTCTAACTCTGATACAACTAGAGGTCGACCGATTAATCGGAATGGACGATTTTTGGACACCGATCATGGTCGATTACATTGCACTCCACAAGGAGACTGCGTGGCAGGCTGACTACCTGTTATGCGAGTGCAGCAAGGAGCCAAGGTAAGGTGCTAGCTAGCATTAAACTTATCTTATAAAAAAACAATCAATCTTAACATAATCACTAATTAACTACACATGATTGATGATATTACTAGTTTATCTAGCTTGTCCTGCATTGCCTGTTAATTTATCATTGAATCATAGCCTATTTAAGTGAATTTGCGAAAAAAGCACTGTCGTTGCACCAATGTGTACCAAACCATAAACATCAACACCTTTCTTAAAATCAATACACAAGTATATATTTTTAAACCTGCATATTTTGTTAATATTGCCTGCTAACATCAATTTATTTTAACTAGGGAAATTGTGTCACTTTTCTTGCGTTCTGTGCAACAGAGTCAGGGTATATGCAGCACTTTGGGCCACCTGGCTCGTTGCGAACTGTGTGAAGACTATTTCTTTCTAACAAAGACAGCCAACTTCGCCAAACGGGGGATAATTTAACAAAAGCGCATTTGCGAAAAAAGCATAATCGTTGAACAAATGTACCTAACCATAAACATCAATGCCTTTCTTAAAATCAATACACAGAAGTATATTTTTTTAAATGTGCATATTTAGTTAAAAGAAATCCAGGTTAGCAGGCAATATTCAACTAGAGAAATTGTGTCACTTCTGTGGTATTCTGTGTTTTACATTATAGCCATTACCATATATATGATTAAATATTATCTGATGTTGGCTGTGTGAGGTATCTGCATTTGTGCACTTGAGCATCATCATGATTTTAAACAACTGCTTGCTACATCTACTTGCCTGTTTGTGTGTGTGACAAGAACTGAGTGACATGGTGTGACCTGCATGTTGCAAAACTGTAGATAACAGCCCAGCAGATGCTTTGTCCTTGTGTTTGTATGTGACAATATTGAGCACATGGTGTGACTTGCTGTATCTTACAAAGTTGTGGTTAATCAGGTATAGGGAGGGGTGGTCATCACGAGGTTTAACTGAGATGGAAAAATACTGAACAACACAATAGCAGGAACTGAGCAACTGTTATAACTAGGCTGCGATACCAGAACAGTAAGAATCTATACATCGACGGAGGGAGGACTCCAAGAAGCGCCAAGAGGCGGGGACCCGCCTGAGCGCCTGCGATAGGCTGAGCAAGTATAAACCACGCTCAGCCTCTACTGTGATAGACCAACAGACGGGTTGGAACTATGTCTATCACAGTATAAGAACAACTGTTTACGTACATCCTGTCAGCTCCCTGTTCTGCCCTGCGTGGTATTACAGTGAGCCCATATATACGAAAGTTGCATTTGCCATTTATTGCTTAGCTAATTAAAAATACATAGTATACAATCGGTGACTCATTGTTATATTTATCCTGATACCAGATTAGAATTTACGCAACTCTAACACTTCTCTTGCGTTCATTACACGCAGAGTCAGGGTATATGCAACAGTTTGGGGCGCCTGGCTCGTTGTGAAGTAATTTGCCAGAATTTTACGTAATTATGACACAACATTGAAAGTTGAAATATTTAGGAAAGGTTCCATATTTCACTGAGAGAATAAAAGTTTTGTTTTCGAAATGATAGTTTCCAGATTTGACCATATTAATGACCTAAGGCTTGTATTTCTGTGTGTTATTATGTTATAATTAAGTCTATGATTTGATATTTGATAGAGCAGTCTGACTGAGCGGTGGTAGGCAGCAGCAGGCTCATAAGCATTCATTCAAACAGCACTTTTGTGCGTTTGCCAGCAGCTCTTGTGCTTCAAGCATTGAGCTGTTTATGACTTCAAGCCTATCAACTCCAGAGATTAGGCTGGTGTAACTGATGTGAGATGGCTAGCTAGTTAGCAGGGTGCGCGCTAATAGCGTTTCAATCGGTGAAGTCACTCGCTCTGAGACCTTGAAGTAGTTGTTCCCCTTGTTCTGCAAGGGCAGCGGGTTCTGTGCAGCGATGGGTAACGATGCTTCAAGGGTGGCTGTTGTCGATTTGTTCCTGGTTCGAGCCCAGGTAGGGGCGAGGAGAGGGACGGAAGCTATACTGTTACACTGCAATACTAAAGTGCCTATAAGAACATCCAATAGTCAAAGGTATATGAAATACAAATGGAATAGAGAGAAATAGTCCTATAATTCCTATAATAACTACAACCTAAAACTTCGTACCTGGGAATATTGAAGATTCATGTTAAAAGGAACCACCAGCTTTCATATGTTCTCATGTTCTGAGCAAGGACCTTCAACATTAGCTTTTTTTACATGGCATATATTGCACTTTTACTTTCTTCTCCAACACTTTGTTTTTGCATTATTTAAACCAAATTGAATATGTTTCATTATTTATTTGAGGCTAAATTGATTTTATTGATGTATTACATTAAGTTCAAATAAGAGTTCATTCAGTATTGTTGTAATTGTCATTATTACAAATACATAAATAAAATTAATAATAATAATAATAATAATAATAATAAAAATGAATAAAAAAAAAAAAATATATATATATATATATATACATATATATATATAAAAAAGAGAAAAAAAATAAAATTGGCCGATTAATTGTTATCTGCTTTTTTTGGTCCTCCAATAATCGGTACCGGCGTTGAAAAGTCATAATCGGTCGACCTCTAGATACAACAGATATTTTTTTAAGCACACTTACTGTCACGACTTCCACCGAAGTTAGCTCCCCTGCCTGTTCGGGCGGGGCTCGGCGGTCGTCGTCACCGGCCTACTAGCTGCCACCGATCCCTTTTTCGTTGTCTGTTTGTTTTGTCTTATTAGTTGCACCTGTCTATTTTTGTGCTTGATTGGCTTCCTTTTTTATAGTACGTTTACCCGCCCTTGTTTCGTGCGGGATTACTCATATGTTACGTGTGTATGTTTTTTTGGTGTTCGTGCTCTGGACCTGGTACCCTGTTGTGTTGGGTTGGTCCACATTTTCCGCGCCCTGGTTTGTTGGGCATTATTTTTCTGTGCGATATTAAAAGTGCACGTTTTCCTGTGGAACTATATGCTCTCTGCGCCTGATTCTTCCCTCACGCACCAAGTTACCCATGACACTTACACCTACTAGCTTTGGTTGTCAATGTGTGAGGAGTTATTTTTCTCCTACCTTTATCTCTCTCTGAGAGGAGGGGGCTGAGGCTCTGGTAATCATTGCCATGTCACCGTCTACATTATAAATGATAATCACCTTTGATGCAAATCAAATCAAATGTTATTGGTCACATACACACATTTAGCAGATGTTATTGCGGGTCTAGTGAAATTCTTGTGTTCCTAACAATGCAGTAGTAACCAACAATTCACAACAATACACACATCTAAAGGTAAAATAATGGAATGAAGAAATATATAAATATTAGGATGAGGCATGTCAGAGCAATGGCTATGTAATGTGGAAACAGTTCAGGTAGGTGTGAAAGCCTGAATCAGTGTGGTTATGTATGGTAGGGTTTAGTGCTTATTAACAAGGGCTCCGTTCCTGTCCCTTACCTGCGGGCTTCTCTTGTTGCTGAGTTGAGTGGAGGTCAGGTCAGGAGCTGTCCTGATCCTGCTTAATCAGCTTCTGTACCTCCTCTCTGATGCTTCTGGGATGGGGGCCTGGGGAGACCAGAGGGGTGTCTGGCTCTGCTGAGCGTCTTGGGCTTGGCTCACGGGATCTATGGCTTAAGGACTGGCCAGTCTTCTCTGGGCTGAGCTGGTTCCCACTGTGAACATACAGCTAATGTTAACGTTGTCCCACTCCATTCTGTACCTTCCAGACAGTGTCTGTTATCCTTCTCCACTACAGTCATGTGACAGACAACTGTAGACTCACCTAGCAACCTCTGGTGTCGTCCATGCTGTCTGGTCGGATGGGACGCATCAGCTCCTCTGCAGTGGGCAGCTCTGAGAAAACACATCGAAGTTCATCAATCAGTCATGAATCAATCAGAAATTCAAGTCCATTTGTAACAAATCAACACAATCTTACAACTTCAAATGTAACATCTTGTCAGAATAAGGATGGACATGTGTGGATCTGAAGTTAGTTTTAATTGAAAACCATAGTCTATTTACTTGACAGGTACAGTGCCTTGCGAAAGTATTCGGCCCCCTTGAACTTTGCGACCTTTTGCCACATTTCAGGCTTCAAACATAAGGATATAAAACTGTATTTTTTTGTGAAGAATCAACAACAAGTGGGACACAATCATGAAGTGGAACGACATTTATTGGATATTTCAAACTTTTTTAACAAATAAAAACTGAAAAATTGGGCGTGCAAAATTATTCAGCCCCTTTACTTTCAGTGCAGCAAACTCTCTCCAGAAGTTCAGTGAGGATCTCTGAATGATCCAATGTTGACCTAAATGACTAATGATGATAAATACAATCCACCTGTGTGTAATCAAGTCTCCGTATAAATGCACCTGCACTGTGATAGTCTCAGAGGTCCTTTAAAAGCGCAGAGAGCATCATGAAGAACAAGGAACACACCAGGAAGGTCCGAGATACTGTTTTGAAAAAGTTTAAAGCCGGATTTGGATACAAAAAGATTTCCCAAGCTTTAAACATCCCAAGGAGCACTGTGCAAGCGATAATATTGAAATGGAAGGAGTATCAGACCACTGCAAATCTACCAAGACCTGGCCGTCCCTCTAAACTTTCAGCTCATACAAGGAGAAGACTGATCAGAGATGCAGCCAAGAGGCCCATGATCACTCTGGATGAACTGCAGAGATATACAGCTGAGGTGGGAGACTCTGTCCATAGGACAACAATCAGTCGTATATTGCACAAATCTGGCCTTTATGGAAGAGTGGCAAGAAGAAAGCCATTTCTTAAAGATATCCATAAAAAGTGTAGTTTAAAGTTTGCCACAAGCCACCTGGGAGACACACCAAACATGTGGAAGAAGGTGCTCTGGTCAGATGAAACCAAAATTGAACTTTTTGGCAACAATGCAAAACGTTATGTTTGGCGTAAAAGCAACACAGCTCATCACACTGAACACACCATCCCCACTGTCAAACATGGTGGTGGCAGCATCATGGTTTGGGCCTGCTTTTCTTCAGCAGGGACAGGGAAGATGGTTAAAATTGATGGGAAGATGGATGGAGCCAAATACAGGACCATTCTGGAAGGAAACCTGATGGAGTCTGCAAAAGACCTGAGACTGGGACTGAGATTTGTCTTCCAACAAGACAATGATCCAAAACATAAAGCAAAATCTACAATGGAATGGTTCAAAAATAAACATATCCAGGTGTTAGAATGGCCAAGTCAAAGTCCAGACCTGAATCCAATCGAGAATCTGTGGAAAGAACTGAAAACTGCTGTTCACAAATGCTCTCCATCCAACCTCACTGAGCTCGAGCTGTTTTGCAAGGAGGAATGGGAAAAAAATTCAGTCTCTCGATGTGCAAAACTGATAGAGACATACCCCAAGCGACTTACAGCTGTAATCGCAGCAAAAGGTGGCGCTACAAAGTATTAACTTAAGGGGGCTGAATAATTTTGCACGCCCAATTTTTCAGTTTTTGATTTGTTAAAAAAGTTTGAAATATCCAATAAATGTCGTTCCACTTCATGATTGTGTCCCACTTGTTGTTGATTCTTCACAAAAAAATACAGTTTTATATCTTTATGTTTGAAGCCTGAAATGTGGCAAAAGGTCGCAAAGTTCAAGGGGGCCGAATACTTTCGCAAGGCACTGTAAATAGACATATCAGTGTTTGAGACTGACCAACCTGACTCTGTGGTAGAGACTGACCAACCTGACTCTGTGGTGGAGACTGACCAACCTGACTCTGTGGTGGAGACTGGTGCTAGTAGTGTTCCTCTGGAGAGCTCAGGTACAGAGGGAGAAACAGGAACAGGACTGCTCTTCCTCCTCCTCTCCCTCCTGACCGGTGATGAAGGGTGGTGATGATGGTCTGAGTCCTCCAGAAAGCCACATCTCACCGGCCCCACTCTGGCCATACGACTGGGCTACACAGCCGACACAGGAACACCACCAGGTTCACCATCATCCGCTACCACCAAACTGACACAGATGGTCCAAAGTCATCTCTGTTTTCACCATGTTTAGATAGCTACATCCAGTAGGACCTGACTGACAGCCTGTCCAGTCTGGTCTCACCTGCTAGTGCCGTCTATGGACTCCTCCGCTCCCTAGTTCCTCCCTGGTGTCACTGTCTGTTCCAGGGGGCAGAAGCTCAATGGTTGAGTCCAGAGAATCATGGAGGGACACTTACACCAGGAAATGATGTGATCAGGACAAATAGAATATTGATTTTAGGGGTAGGTCAGTTTCAATACTGGATGAATAGAAAATGGTGTCATAAAAGCAGGAAACGATTCATCAGGATACTAATTAGGCAAAGACTCAGCTTATGCTAAAGGTTCATACATTTTATTCACAAGAACGTTCTGAAGTCCATAATACAAAGACATCCATTTTATAACTTGCTCCCTACTTACTCACATACTTCCACACAAACAGTAGATATCCTACGCACATACATACACACAAACAGTAGGTGAGTTCTCACCACTGTTTATCACTACCAAGCCGACAGTTCCATTCCCCCGAGATTAGAGGAACCTTGAAAAGGACTCCCTGTCCTATCATAAGTATCTCAGAGTTCTAGCCAGGTCAACACAGTTGAATTGTTCTCTGTATTTTCTTAGACACACACACACACACACACACACACACACACACACACACACACACACACACACACACACACACACACACACACACACACACACACACACACGTGCGCACACGCACACGCACACGCACACCTCTACCAAACCTTATTGGACTTACGTTTAGTACTTTAATCATTCATTATACATGCTGCATAAACTAATAATCACTAATTAGTTACGTTTCAGGGTGGGATTCTTTAATCATTACCTTTAAGCATATAATTTCTTTATCAGATAGTCAATACCAAAATGATATGACAGCAAAAAATGAAGGCCTATTAGCCAGTCACAGAAAACTGAATTGGATAAGCAATAAGATGAAGCAAAAGACTGTGTGTATGTATTGAGTTATTGAGCTTGTTTGGGCTGATTTCATGGGGCTACAGATGAAAAACAATCAGTTTCCCTTCCATTTGAGATTTATTTTATTGTACTGATCAACATTTGCATTTCTTTTAGAAAAATGTGGGCTGTCTCTTATGGCTGGGGGCAGTATTGAGTAGCTTGGATGAATAAGGTGCCCAGGGGTGCCCAGAGTAAACTGCCTGCTACTCAGTCCCACATGCTAAGATATGCATATTATTAGTATAGTTGGACAGAAAACACTCTGAAGTTTCTAAAACTGTTTGAATGATGTCTGTGAGTATAACAGAACTCATATGGCAGGCAAAAACCTGAGAAAAAAATCCAACCAGGAAGTGGAAATCTGAGGTTTGTAGGTCTCAACTCATTGCCTTTCGAAGATACAGTGGGATATTGGTAATATTGCACTTTCTAAGGCTTCCACTAGATGTCAACAGTCCTTAGAACCGTGTTTGATGCTTCTACTGTGAAGTGGGGGCGAATAAGAGGGGAATGAATCCACGAGCTGCCAGAGATCCACGAGCTGGCCACGCTCGTTCACGTGAGAGCGAGCTCTGTTCCATTGCATTTCTACAGACAAAGGAGTTCTCCGGTTGGAACATTATTGAAAATGTATGTTAAAAACATCCTGAAGATTGATTCTATCGTTTGACATGTTTCTACGGACTGTAACAGAACTTTTTGACTTTTCGTCTGCTCCTAGTGATCGCGCATCATGAACTGAACGCGCTAACAAAAGGAGGTATTTGGACATAAATGATGGGCATTATCGAACAAAACAAACGTTTATTGTGGAACTGGGATTCCTGGGAGTGCATTCTAATGAAGATCATCAATGGTAAGTGAATATTTATAATGCTATTTCTGACTTCTGTTGACTACACAACATGGCGGATATCTGTTTGGGTTGTTTCTGACACAGAGGTTGCATAAAGGAGAAGTGTATCTATAATTCTGTGCATAATAGTTGTATCTTTTATTAATGTTTATTATGAGTATTTCTGTAAATTGACGTGGCTCTCTGCAAAATCACCGGATGTTTTGGAACTACTGAACGTAACGTGCTAATGTTAACTGAGATTTTTTGATATAAATATGAACTTTATCGAACAAAACATACATGTATTGTGTAACATGAACTCCCATGAGTGTCATCTGATGAAGATCATCAAAGGTTAGTGATTAATTTGACCTATACTTCTGCTTTTTGTGACTCCTCTCTTTGGCTGGAAAAATGGCTGTGACTTGGCTCTGACCTAACATAATCGTTTGGTTTCCTTTCACTGTAAAGCCTTTTTTAAATCGGACACTGTGGTGGGATTAACAAAAAGTGTATCTTTAAAATGGTGTAAAATTCTTGTATGTTTGAGGAATTTTAATTATGGGATTTCTGTTGTTTTGAATTTGGCGCCCTGCACTTTCACTAGCTGTTGTCATATCGGTCCCGTTGGCAGGATCTCAGCCCAAAGAGGTAAGATCCATGTCTCTCACACACAGTTCGAGGCTCTATGGAACGGCATTTGTGTCTTTGCGTGTCAAAAAATTTGACATGCAGACCCAAGGGGCTTTCCATAAGGCTCGAGCAAAAATGATCTTGACGACGGGAATGAATAATGTTTTTGGGGAGAACCAGCTTTGAAGCCAGCAATATTTTCATATCACAAACAAGGTACTAGGGTAGTGAATTGATGTTAGCTTCAGCTGTAAGCTAGCAAGGCAAGTTAGCCTACAAACGGTATCTTCTTGCATTGTAAAGTGTTCTAGCCTGTAATAGACATTGTTTTGCTAACAGTAATTAACAGTTAAATAATGCAACAAAGCATGTGAATATTAAATGTTAACTTCTGTGCAGCGATTCCTCAGGACAGGCTAGCAATGAGTAAGAGGAGCAGGCAAAGTGCTCTCACGCTACAAGGGAACATCGGCTGTGCTGATTGAAAGAGGATCAAGTCTGTATCTATCAGTAGATGACGTGACACACATTTGACAGAAGTACCGATAGTAACAAGAATTCTAGTACTGAAATGCTTTTTTCTATGTTCTAGTGTCGAAAGAGTACCGAAGTTTCGTAGATCGTGCAGCACTAACACAAACACTAAAGACCTCCCAATCCCCCTTTCCCCAAAACACATGTAAATATTGTACAATATTGTGCCTTCCTGTATTATACTTATTCTAAAATGTTAATTCTACTCTACTAAGTCATTTACTTTAGGTTCGTATTCTTCCATTTTATTATTGTTGTTGCATTGTTGAGAAGGTAACTGCAAGTAAACATAGGGCTAATAAAACTTGGGCTAACATAGGGCTAATACAACTTGGGCTAACATAGGGCTAATAAAACTTGGGCTAACATAGGGCTAATACAACTTGGGCTAACATAGGGCTAATACAACTTGGGCTAACATAGGGCTAATACAACTTGGGCTAACATAGGGCTAATACAACTTGGGCTTAACATAGGGCTAATACAACTTGAAAACACATACTCGTGCTGAATTAAAAACCCACTCTGACCCAGAAAAGAAAAATGGGTATTGGTTTGTAATACCTTTGGTGAGCATGGCAGGCCTTTTAGGCTTCTGAAAGAAAGAGAGAGAACATAACGAGATGAGCAAAACAAAAGAGCCATGCAGTCAGTCGCCCACTACATATTCAGCCAATCACAGACAAGACTTGGCACACTCCCCATTAAAGATCACTTCTTCTCACTCTACCTCTTGAGAGAGCTGGGATAACTGCTGAATGCCTTATTGCCTTTATAAACTGTGGCTTTTTTTAAAACCCAGAGTGATTAGCACGTGAGCAGCACAAACAACTCCTGCTTACAAAACATCATGTGGCAATTCTACATGACGCAATTACAACCAACATTCGGTTTAAACCTGTGGTTCAAATCACTTCCTTAAAAAGCATTATTATAACTAAATAACTACATTTTCAAACCAGACTGGCATAAAACCTAGTCTCACCCAATTTCTCAGCTCCTCAATGACCTCATCTTCAAAGTGCTCATCCTCGCTGTAGTGGTTGGAGGCTGCAGCAGGCACAGACAGAATGACAGATTCACTGATGAGCTACAATCATACAGATGAGGTATGTGCAAGTACTTGTCTAACAGAGTGCCACTGTAAATGACAACAGACATGGGTTCAAATAGAATTTGTTTCCTTTTAAATACCTTAACGGCAATTGATTGAGCTTTCCATTGGTTCAGTTGCAACAGGCATTGTCAACTAATGCGCAAACCACTCCCAACTTCAAGTATTTGAAAGAAAACAAAACCTATTGAACCAAGCAGGGTCTGGAGTAGTGTGAGCATAGACATCCTATTAAATGATATTAGAATTCCTAATTCTATAATTGCACCATCTGTCCTACCTGGGGAGAGTCTGTCAGACTCCATAGCTTTCTCCTCCTCTCTCTGATCGACACCAGCCACAGCCGCCTCTGCCTTCCTGGAGAAACAGCAGAACAAGTGTCATTCACAGATCACACGCTGGGAGTGACAGTAATGACCTTACCCAGCCACTGTCTGCAACACTGAGGGTCTCCTTGGGAAAACCCCAGCAGTGGCTTCAAAAGGCAGCTACAACGAGGCCTGGGGTGACTCGGAGTGTCATGCTCCGGAATGAAGATGCCCCTAGTTACAGATCTAGGATCAGCTTGTCTTCACAAAGTTCTAACCTTAACCTCTCGAAAGTGGAAACGCAAAACCGACCTGAGACCATTGTGTAGAGACAACATCCCCCTGAGCTCCACAGAGTGTCATAGATACCTGAGGGTGGTAGCTGTGGTGGAGGCGCTGGTGGAATCCAGATCTATGTTGAGTCTGGAGTAGTCTATGGTGGAGGAGGCACCTCCCTCCAGGTGGGCAAAGAAGCGGGCCTTCTCCTCTTCCTCCTCCAGGCTGTCCATGCCCAGACTAAGACCCACTGCAGCGTTCTGACCTGGTCTGGACGCCATCACAGAGTCTGGGTAGACACAATCACAGACAGACATGTTTCAACCATTGCTATTTTCAAAGAGTTTAAAGTAAAATCTGGCACGTACAGCTGCTTTCATGTCACTACCCTGATGTCAGGTTAGCAATGGATTGAGCTAGATCTGGTGACATCATATAGAGTATCTATCCATCTCACCAGAGCAGACACCCTCAGGCTCCAGACTGTCTCTGCTGAAGATGACAGGCTCTGCCCCCTCCTCCTCCTCCTCTGAACCCCCCTCGACTCCCTGATGCTGCAGCTCCTCTTCCCCCTCCTGGATAGGCTGGGATCTTCTCAGAGACTTACGGAACATCTTCTCAGATCTCAGCAATCCTGGAGAAAAAAATATTGGACCTTTCAATTCAGGTAATTACAGGAAACAGAAATTGCTCTTGCTTCAGGCTACTTCTTGAATCGAAAGAGGACCTGTGGTTGTTGTATAGGCCTTGCTGTGGTCAGACAGCTCAGCACAGGACTTGATGTAATGAGATTTTTTTTAAAGAGCTAAAAAGGAGTCCATCCATGCGGACACCAAGCTGTCAATATTCCAGACCGTGTTTGAAACCCCACTATGGTAATGAAGCTCATTAGCTCTGTGTTTTATCATTC
This sequence comes from Oncorhynchus clarkii lewisi, assembly GCF_045791955.1. Lineage (NCBI taxonomy): Eukaryota > Metazoa > Chordata > Actinopteri > Salmoniformes > Salmonidae > Oncorhynchus > Oncorhynchus clarkii. The sequence goes on from NC_092148.1 coordinate 18,799,318, forward strand.
ACAAGAGATTGACTTCCTGGGGTATACAGGCCTGCAGAGACCCTCAAAGGCCATGCAGTTCATTTAAGAGGGGAACAGCACACACAGAAGAGAGAAGACAGAGCAGTAGAGCTAACTTTGATCTCAGCTCCACTACCACTTGCTGTCAGTCTACTGGAGGGAGGGTACTGTAGAACAGCTCCATATCCTCATAAATATTCAAATGGTCTTTGCAATACGAATAGCTGTCAAGATAAAAAGGTATAATTTTTTTTTAACCTAAGTTAGTCTCATCAGGGCAAAACAGGCCTAACTTTCCAATTTCAGCACCGAATGATCCTTGTGATATTTACAGAATGGGAAATAAGCACTGGTCACAGTAAAAACAAAACAAGAGCTATCAGCCTCTCCAGAGTTAGACAATTAAAAGCAATTGTGAGTCATTTTACCAGTGAAAATGTTTTGCCCAAATAAAGTGCTAGAACTAAGGGCAAGATAGTTAGCTAGAAGCACAGAATCACAGCTCGCATTGACACACTGAACTGTCTGGAGGTGAAAGAACATGACCGGATTTAGCACAAGTAACCATAACAACTGCCCTTGAGGTCCAGAAAGTTATTTATTTTTTCCAATGCTATGCTTTTATGGTCACGGCTTATTTACACCATTGCATTAGCAGAGGAAAACAAAAAGAAATATGACATGACAAGGAGACAAAGACAGTTAACAGAATGTTTTAAATCCAGGTTTCACTAAAATCATGGTTCATCATGGTTTCAGTCATAAATACCTTGATTTCCACCTTTGTAATGTGGATACAGGTCTGGGAAGTGTGGCAACACGAAACTACAGTCAAGGCCAAAAGTTTTGAGAATGAAAATTAATATTGGTGTCACAAAGTTTGCTGCTTCAGTGTCTATAGATATTTTTGTCAGATGTTACTAGGGAATTCGGAAGTATAATTACAAGCATTTCATAAGTGTCAAAAGCTTTTATTGACAATTACATGAAGTTGATGCAAAGAGTCAATATTTGCAGTGTTGACCCTTATTTTTCAAGACCTCTGCAATCCGCCCTGGCATGCTGTCAATTAACTTCTGGGCCACATCCTGACTGATGGCAGCCCATTCTTGCATAATCAATGCTTAGAGTTTGTCAGAATTTGTGGGATTTTGTTTGTTCACCCGCCTCTTGAGGATTGACCACAAGTTCTCAATGGGATTAAGGTCTGGGGATTTTCCTGGCTATGGACCCAAAATATTGATGTTTTGTTCCCCGAGCAACTTAGTTATCACTTTTGCATTATAGCAAGGTGCTCCATCATGCTGGAAAAGGCATTGTTTGTCGCCAAACTGTTATTGGATGGTTGGGAGAAGTTGCTCTCGGAGGATGTGTTGGTATCATTCTTTATTCATGGCTGTGTTCTTAGGCATAATTGTGAGTGAGCCCACTCCCTTGGCTGAGAAGCAACCCCACACCTGAATGGTCTCAGGATGCTTTACTGTTGGCATGTCACAGGACTGATGGTAGCGCTCAGCTTGTCTTCACCGGACAAGCTTTTTTCCGGATGCCCCAAACAATCGGAAAGAGGATTCATCAGAGAAAATTACTTTACCCCAGTCCTCAGCAGTCCAATCTCTGTACCTTTTGCAGAATATCAGTCTGTCCCTGATGTTTTTCCTGGAGAGAAGTGGCTTCTTTGCTGCACTTCTTGACACCGGGCCATCCTCCAAAAGTCTTTGCCTCCCTGTGCATGCAGATGCACCCACACCTGCCTGCTGCCATTCCTGAGCAAGCTCTGTACTGGTGGTGCCCTGATCCCGCAGCTGAATCAACTTTAGGAGACAGTCCTGGCGCTTGCTGGACTTTCTTGGGCGCCCTGAAGCCTTCTTCACAACAATTGAACAGCTCTCCTTGAAGTTCCTGATGACCCGATAAATGGTTGTTTTAGGTGCAATCTTACTGGCAGCAATATCATTGCCTGTGAAACCCTTTTTGTGCAAAGCAATGATGACGGCACGTGTTTCCTTGCAGGTAACCATGATCGACAGAGGAAGAACAATGATTCCAAGCAACACCCTCATTTTGAAGCTTCCATTCTGTTATTCGAACTCAATCAGCATGACAGAGTGATCTCCAGCCTTGTCCTCGTCAACACTCACACCTGTGTTAACGAGAGAATCACTGACATGATGTCAGCTGGTCCTTTTGTGGCAGGGCTGAAATGCAGTGGAAATATTTTTGGGGGATTCAGTTCATTTGCATGGCAAAGAGGGACTTTGCAATTAATTGCAATTCAGCTGATCACTCTTCATAACCTTATGGAGTATATGCAAATTGCCATCATAAAAACTGAGGCAGCAGACTTTGTGAAAATTTATATTTGTGTCATTCTCAAAACGTTTGGCTACGACTGTACAGTCTTTCTAGTCTATCAGGTTTGGATCTGTCTGTAGCTACTATCATTATGCCATACTAGTCTAACTACTAGTCTACCATGGTTTGGGGGATTTGTCCCTAGTCAAACTACTACGACTTCACCATCTTCAAGACCCTGTGAGTCACTATCACTAATGTGACTGTCCACTGGTGTGTCACGGACAGAGGCACTCTCCTCAGGACTCCTCTCTCCTGATGCATTATGGTTGCTCTCATTCGTGGGAGGGGTAACTGCCTGGAAGAGTGGGAGGAGTCGTGTTCTGGGCTGTTATTTTCCAGCCCCGCAGCAATGTGAGAAGAAGCATCCTGATTGGTTCCATGGATCTTGTCCAGCTGACTGAGCCTATCCAGAGCTTTGCTGTGAGGTTTGGGGGTGGGCCTAGTGGGGGCTTCCACAAACCAATGAGCAGCATGAAGTAGGAAGATAAGAGGGTAGATAAAGATGAGAAAGGAATCATGTTCTGTACACACAAATAAAAGGATCTCAGGGAAAGGGACACCCTCAAAGAGTACATGCATGGTTAGGTGGGCAAAAGGAGAGAACTACTAAATGTGAGCTAGAAATATTTAAGAGTTAGCTTGGAGGAAGAGAAGATCTAAGGCAAAAAACAACAACACAAATATAGCAAAGGAGAGGGCAGCGGGCAGGACTAAAACGAATGAGAGAAAGTGAAGGTTGGCAGCATGTCACTGTACTTACGCCAATGATGGGGAGACAATGTGCCATTGGGTGGCCCTAAGGAACTAGGGGTTACAGTAGTGATTCCTATACCCTGAGGGGTGCTTTTCATTGGGCTGCTCTCACTCTCATCCTCCTGAGTTTTCACCACAGCCTGCTGCTGGGGCTTTTTGGGTTTAGTGAACCTGCGTTTGGCAGCCTCTGCTGTGGGGACAGGTGGAAGGAAAGAGGAGATGGAAGAGAAAGGAGAAAAGAAGGTGGGTGGCAGACAGCTAGAGAACAAGACTGATATACAAATGCGTCATGAAGAGCCGACTGATGTAAAACAATCAAAGATGAACTCATGAAAGGAGTCAAACCATAATTATCAGGGGAGTAGCAGCAGGGAACAGGTTATGACGGACATGTTATGATGCTGAAATTAAATGCAACAGATGTTCCAGGAATAACAGAGCAGATGAGAAATCAGCACAGAGTCACAGTGTCCCTCTAAAGATATAACCTTTCAGCATGTCATGAAACACACAAGCACAAAGACACATACACGGAGAATGAACCAAAATGACAGGCGCGCACACACACACACAAACAGAGAGAGAATCCTAACTAAACTGAAGCACATCAACCTACCCATCCCTGGCTTTGCTTACCTCTGCCAAGTGTCTCTTCGCTGTCCTCCTCCTCCTGCTACCACGGCACAGGGACAGCTGATGTCTTCTTTGGTGGTGGTTTCTGAGAGACTCTGTCCAGGCTGTCCAGAACACTGGAGCGCTTAGCACTTCCACCCAAATCCACCGAATCATCTGAGACAGACTAAATACAATTCAATGGTGATTAGGTTAAAGTATCCATCTAGCCAGTGAATACATAGTAGTATGGACACAGATGAGGATGGTTATCAGTATCTTTGGTGTGGATATAAAGAAGGGCAGAGTAATTAGTGAGTAACTTCAGCTATAGCTATGAACACCCAGAATTGCAGACATAGTGCTACTATCGTAGGGTGACCAGACGTCCCCGTTTTTAAAAATGCATTAAAAACAGACCGCAAAGTGGAATATTTTACTTGGCAAGAAAGTCCGGGCATCAGAGCCTACGGGTTGACGTCTCAATCGCGTTGTGCTTGTTTAGGCCAACAGAGGGGGCTGCTCGCTATAGCAGTTTAATTCACTCTTCTTCTACTAACTACTTGCTCGCAATAGTTAGCAAGTGTCAAGTGAAACCACAACATCACCACAAACGTCTTTTCAAGCCAGGTAAATTACAATCGTTTGAGATACTAGCTAGTGATGTTATAATGTCACAATTTATTATATAGATAGATGATCTGCTCTATAAGGTTTTAAATAGGTTATGCTAGCTAACGTTAGCTATGTAGACTAAGTTAGCTAGCTAGGTTAGCTAGCTACTGTTATGGTAGCTAAGTTAAAAACGTTCACATGTAAACATGCAGTGGACAGGCTATTTTGAAAATATGATTATATTAAATGAATGCATAATTAAAGGAGAAGGAACAATGAAGGGAGTAAAAAGAGTGAAGCAAGGAGAGTGTAGAAGAGTGAAGTGGAAAGGTGAAGAGAAGGAAAGGAAGACGAGTGAAGAAAAGAGGAGGAGAAAGATTGGAGGAGAATAAAAAGTTAAGAGAGTAGTTAAGAGTGACACAAGGAGAGTGAAGAAGAGCAGACAGAGGAGATACAATGACTCTTTCCAAGAAATGGAAATGCACTTTTTTATGATAAACATGATATGAGAATTTCCATTTCATACGCTCAGGTCAAGACGATAGAATGGTTCACTGCATCCTCTCTTTCAATTGGCAGCCGGTGAAGAATGGCAGTGGTAGAACATCAGCAGACGAAAAAGCATAAGCAGGGAGCATGGACAGCCAGCGAACATTGCTGTGTCCTAAAATGTTATGGTAGTCCTGGCCAACAAACTCACAAAAGCTCTTCAGTCTTTCTACTCTGACGGTGACAATATCCAAATATCTTCGTGAGCAGGTCCTCAACATCAAGGGGAATCATATCCGAAGCTGTTCTGGCCGTGTTATGAATGATGTGGGCAGGACAACCTAAGCCAATCACCTCCTGCTGCAGAGCATTTTTAATGGACATTTGGTATGGACATTGACCCTCCCCAGCCTATTCAGTTCTCCAAAGTTGGTATTTGTGTTGTTGGCAGAAAATGCCACGACTTTGTTTTCCAGGTTACATTTTTGGATGACCACCAGGACCTCAGCAGCAATCTCCTCTGCTGTTTCTCCTTTCAATTCAACACAATCATGTAGTTTTGTTTCCACAGATGTGTTGCCACCATATATCTTACAATATCTGACTACTACTGGCAGCAGCTTTACATGTCCATGATTGGACGCATCAATGGACAGGGACACAAATTCAACGTGGTCTAGGTCCTTTGTTACCAAAGTAGTTGACCATGCTGCTAACACGTTACTCACTATGGCTTCACATTTTGTCCTAGCACATGTAAACTTCGGCTCATAAAGCTTTCGTGTCAGTTGTGCTGTGCAGTCCATAGATCTGTAACTATGATTGTTTCGCATAGTGTGGTATGCAAAGACACCCTCCTGCACAGCTAAACCATATTCTTCTTGGGAAGGCTCTACCTTCTTGAAGAATGTGGTGACAGAGGGCATACCAACACGGACAATCAGAGAGGCTTTGTGCTTTTTGGTCTGTTGATGTTCTACCACTGTGTCACGTTCTGACCATCGTTCGTGTGTGTTTTCCTTGTTTTAGTGTTGGTCAGGACGTGAACTGGGTGGGCATTCTATGTTGGATGTCTTGTTTGTCTATTTCTATGTCTGGCCTGATATGGTTCTCAATCAGAGGCAGGTGTTAGTCATTGTCTCTGATTGGGAACCATATTTAGGTAGCCTGGGTTTCACTGTGTGTTTGTGGGTGATTGTCCTTAGTGTTAGTTTGCACCAGTTTAGGCTGTTTCGGTTTTCATTACGTTTATTATTTTGCACTGTTTGTATTTAGATTAGTGTTGCTATAGTCACAATAAACATGGATCGCAATCTACACGCCGCATTTTGGTCCGACTCTCCTTCTCATCAAGAAAACCGTTACAGAATCACCCACCACCAACGGACCAAGCAGCGTGTCAACAGGCAGCAACAGCAGCGTAAAGAGGAATGGACATGGGAGGACGTTTTGGATGGCAAGGGCTGTTACACTTGGGAGGAGATACTGGCTGGAAGAGATCGCCTCCCATGGGAACAGGTGGAGGCACTTAGGAGAGCAGAGGCAGCCGGAGAGAGGAGCCGGCGATATGAGGGAACACGGCTGGCAAGGAAGCCCGAGAGGCAGCCCCAAAAATTTCTTGGGGGGGGGCTAACAGGGAGTATGGCTACGTCAGGTAGGAGACCTGGGCAGACTCCCTGTGCTTACCGGGGGGCTAGAGAGACCGGACAGGCACCGTGTTATGCAGTGGTGCGCACTGTGTCTCCAGTGCGGGTGCATAGCCCGGTGTGGTATATTCCAGCTCCGCGTGTCGGCCGGGCTAGATTTAGCGTCGAGCCTAATGCCATGAAGCCGGCTCTATGCAGCTGGTCCCCAGTGCGTCTCCTTGGGCCGGCTTACATGGCACCAGCCTTGCGCTCGGTGTCTCCGGTTCGCCTGCATAGCCCAGTGCGGGCTATTCCACCTCGCCGCACTGGCAGGGCGACCGTGAGCATTCAACCAGGTAAGGTTGGGCAGGCTCGGTGCTCAAGAGCTCCAGTGCGCCTGCACGGTCCGGTTTTTCCAGTACCACCTCCACACCCCAGCCCTCCGGTAGCAGCTCCCCGCACCAGGCTTCCTGTGCGTGTCCTCGGCCCAGTACCACCAGTGCCAGCACCACGCATCAGGCCTACAGTGCGCCTCGCCTGTCCAGCGCTGCCAGAGCCTTCCTCTACAGCGCTGCCGGAGTCTCCCGCCTGTTCAGAACTGCCAGTCTGCATGGAGCTGCCAGTCTGCATGGAGCTGCCAGTCTGCATAGAGCTGCCAGTCTGCATAGAGCTGCCAGTCTGCAAGGAGCTGCCAGTCTGCAAGGAGCTGCCAGTCTGCAAGGAGCTGCCAGTCTGCATAGAGCTGCCAGTCTGCAAGGAGCTGCCAGTCTGCAAGGAGCCGCCAGAGCTGCCTTTCTGCAGGATGCCGCCAAAGCTGCCAGTCTGCAAGGAGCCGCCAGAGCTGCCAGTCTGCAAGGAGCCGCCAGAGCTGCCAGTTAGCATGGAGCAGCCAGGGCCGCCAGTCAGTATGGAGCAGCCAGGGCCGCCAGTCAGCATGGAGCAGCCAGTCAGCATGGAGCAGCCAGTCAGCATGGAGCAGCCAGAGCAGCCAGTCAGCATGGAGCAGCCAGAGCTGCCAGTCAGCATGGAGCAGCCAGTCAGCATGGAGCAGCCAGAGCAGCCAGTCAGCATGGAGCAGCCAGAGCTGCCAGTCAGCATGGAGCAGCCAGTCAGCATGGAGCAGCCAGAGCTGCCAGTCATCATGGAGCAGCCAGTCAGCATGGAGCAGCCAGAGCAGCCAGTCGACCAGACTCTTCCAGATCTGCCAGTCGACCAGACTCTTCCAGATCTGCCAGTCGACCAGACTCTTCCAGATCCGCCAGTCGACCAGACTCTTCCAGATCCGCCAGTCGACCAGACTCTTCCGGATCCGCCAGTCAGCCAGGATCTTCCAGAACCGCCAGCCAGCCAGGATCTGCCGGATCCAACCACCTGCCTGAGCTTCCTCTCAGTGCTGAGCTTCCTCTCAGTGCTGAGCTTCCTCTCAGTGCTGAGCTACCCATCAGTCCCGAGCTACCTCTGTCCCGAGCTGCCCCTCTGTCCCGAGCGGTCTTTAAGGAGGGTAACCTATCTAGGGACGCTAAGGAGGTGGACTAAAACTGTTATGGAGTGGGGTCCACGTCCAGCGCCAGAGCCGCCACCGCGGACAGATGCCCACCCACACCCTCCCCCATAGGTTTAAGTTGTGCGTCCGGAGTCCGCACCTTGGAGGGGGGGTACTGTCACGTTCTGACCATCGTTCGTGTGTGTTTTCCTTGTTTTAGTGTTGGTCAGGACGTGAACTGGGTGGGCATTCTATGTTGGATGTCTTGTTTGTCTATTTCTATGTCTGGCCTGATATGGTTCTCAATCAGAGGCAGGTGTTAGTCATTGTCTCTGATTGGGAACCATATTTAGGTAGCCTGGGTTTCACTGTGTGTTTGTGGGTGATTGTCCTTAGTGTTAGTTTGCACCAGTTTAGGCTGTTTCGGTTTTCATTACGTTTATTATTTTGCACTGTTTGTATTTAGATTCGTGTTGCTATAGTCACAATAAACATGGATCGCAATCTACACGCCGCATTTTGGTCCGACTCTCCTTCTCATCAAGAAAACCGTTACACACTGCCGTTCTTCCCCCGCTGCCAATTGAAAAAGAGGAATTACAAAGGGTGCAGTGAACCATTCTATCGTCTTGACCTTAGCGTATAAATGGAAATTCTCTCATCATGTTGTCATTAAAATGGCATTTGCGTTTCTTGGAAAGAGCCATTGTACCTCCTCTGTCTGCTCTTCTTCACTCTCCCTGTGTCACTCTTCTTACTCTTAACTTTTTCTTCTCCTCCAATCTTTCTCCACTCATCTTCCTGCTCTTTCTTCCTTTCCTTCTCTTTACCTTTCCACATCACTCTTCCACACTCTCCTCACTTCACTCTCTTTACTCCCTTCATTTTTCCTTCTCCAATCTTTAATAATAAATAGTACACTATTAGATAAAATACTTTGGTTAACAGATTCCCATTGCTTGCCTCATTTTTGTTTTTTATCCCAAAAAATAGTTTGCAATAATAAATTGGCAGGCTCTGTAATCATATCTTTACCTTTCCTCCTGTCTCCTTCACTCTTCTTCCTACCCAGTCTTCCTCCACTCTCTTAACAGAAAACGTTATGCTAATGTTATCCATGAAAATGTCCAAATATATTTTCACACTACTTATAATGCCAAACCATTAAAATTGTAATCTGCAAATAAATATTATAATAATTAATTGTGCATTCATTTAATATAATCATATTTTCAAAATAGCCCGTCCACTGCATGTTTACATGTGAACGTTTTTTTAACCTAGCTACCATGACAGTAGCTGGCTAACCTAGCTAGCTAACTTAGTCTACATAGCTAACGTTAGCTAGCATAACCTATTTAAAACCTTATAAAGCAGAGCATCTATCTATATAATAAATTGTGACATTATAACATCATTAGCTAGTATCTCAAACGAGTGTAACTTTCTTTGTTTGTGGCGATGTTATGGATTCACTTGACACTTGCTAGCTTCTGGCCGAGTTTTCCACAGCAGTTTTCTCTAAAACTATTGCGAGCAAGTAGTTAGTAGAAGAAGAAGAATGAAAGAAGCTGATATATCGAGCAGCCCCCTCTGTTAGCCTAAACAAGCACAACGCGATTGAGACGTCAACCGGTAGGCTCTGATGCCTGGTCTTGCCACGTATAATATTATTTCACTCAGTCTGTTTTTAACGTACAGTTAAAAACGGGGACAGCTCCAGCCGGGGACAGGCCACCAAAAATGGGGACGTCTGGTCACCCTAAGCTAACAAGCATTTTGTGGTCATAGCTCCATAAAGTTCCCGCGACACAAACGGGTGAGACCTCTAAGCCCATTGGTTGGCTATTCAGAGACACGATAACGGAACCAATCACCGGATAACGGACCAATCACCATCACCGTTTCTAATTGCTCGTATATCTATTTCCCTTTTAAAATCTGTCCATTCATAATTATTTCACATATCAGAAAATTATTTAGCGTGAGAAGGGTATGTTTTATTTCCTGTCTGTGTCAATCTCTGAGTGTTTTCCTCCTGGATAGATGAGCAACACATTCAAACACAGACATTGAATTTTCAGCCAATAAAGTATTAAAAACCCTGAATTTATGATTCTATGTATTGGCCATTGAGAAGCTTTGAAGCCAACCGGTCGGCCATATTGGCACTCCCTCTATAGCAGGAAACCCTCCTCCAAAGGAATGAATGGAATTATACAGTATTTCAATTACATGTGTTAAGGACAAAATTAAATGTATTTAAGTATTTTTTGGTGTAGTTGGGACAGTAACATTAAGGAAAATGTGTGTGTGTGTGTGTGTGTGTGTGTATATATATATATATATATATATATATATATATATATATATATATATATATATAACAATTTCAGGTGACTACCTCATGAAGCTGGTTAAGAGAATGCAAGAGTGTGCAAAGCTGTCATCAAGGTGAAGGGTGGCTACTTTGAAGAATCTCAAATATAAAATATATTTGATTTGTTTAACACTTTTTTGGTTACTACATGATTCCATATGTGTTATTTCATAGTTTTGATGTCTTCACTATTATTCTACATAATAGAAAACAGTACAAATGAAGAAAAACCCTTGAATGAGTAGGTTTATCCAAACGTTTGACTGGTACTGTATATATATATATATATACATATATATATATATATATATATATATATATATATATATATATATATATACACACAGAATATATTTTTATAATCTGTATTTTCTTTATTTGAAGCTTATATATTATAATGTAAAAGTACGCATTAAGGTGTATATAATAGAATACACATGACAAGAACGTCTGTAGACATTAATACATGCATTTCTATAGCTTCCCAAGTAATACAATAATTTTTAAATTTATTTAACCTTTATTCTACCAGGAAAAGCCCATTGAGACCCAGGGTCTCTTTTTCAAGGGAGACCTGGCCAAGAAGGCAGCAACAATCAATGCATGACAGAATTAAAACATACCAAAATTCAATTCCACAATATTATCCAACCTAAAAAAAAGCAGTTACACTCCTCAGTGTCCCATCAATATTTTAAATTCATTCAGTGGCACTAACATATCTAGATGAAGCATGAATTGTAGACTATTCCATGCGTCTGGTGCACAAGAAGAGAAGGAAGTCTTGCCTAATACTGTGAATGTCCTGGGGACTTTAAGTAGCAACCACCTAGCAGACCGGGTATGGTAACTACTGTGGTGAAGGAGACCAGACTACAGAGGTAAAGAGAGAGTTTGCCCAAAAGGGTTTTGTATAAAGTGAGGTCCAACCTACCATTTGGTACAATGTACAATGGTGGGTGAGTGACTTGGTATTTGTAATAAAGCGCAAGGATGCATGATAAACAGAGTCCAGTAAGACTGATGAGGTTGCATGCATATACAACAAGTCACCATAATCAATTACAGAGAGAAAAGGGGCCTCAACAAGCTTCTTTCTAGCCATACGCGGGAAGCAAGCCTTATTATGAAAATAAAAACCCAATTTCAATTTAAGCTTTGTCACAAGATTATCCACTTGAACTTTAAAGGACAACTTGTCATCCAACTCAAGTTGAAAATGTGAGCCACAGGTATAGTAATGATACCAGCTGCTACCTTTAAGAGGTAGGGGTCCAGGTTGTCTGGACCTGCAGACTTTTTACTGTCTATTGCCTTTAGTGCTTTATAGACCTCAGCATAAGAAACAGGATCAAAGTTAAAATGGTTCACGAGGGCCTATATCATAGGTGACTGTAACAGAGCTTACATTAGAGGCCTGGGCCCAACCATTATCAAAGGCTGAACCAGCAGATATGAAGTGCTTGTTAACTTTGGGCTAGGCGTGCTGCTAGCGCCTCACCTCGACAACATCCTATGAAATTGCAGAGCGCGAAATTAAAAATTCATAATATTAAACATTCATGAAAATACAAGTGTTTTACATCGTTTAAAAGCTTAACTTCCTGTTAATCCAGCCACTTTGTCAGATTTCAAAAAGGCTTTACGACGAAAGCATAACATGTGATTATCTGAGGACAGCGCCCCACTACAAAAGCATTACAAACATTTTCCAAACAAGTCCTTCTTTATATCCCCAAAAAGTAAGTTTAGTTGGCGCGCTTGATTCAGTAAGCCACCTGTTTCCTTTGTTCAAAATGCATACAAATAAATCCCAAAAGTTACCAATAAACTTAGTCCAAACAACGTTTCTAATCAATCCTCAGGTACCCTAATATGTAAATTATCGATACAATTTAAGAAGGAGAATAGTATGTTCGTTACCGGAGATAAATAACGAATTGAGCACCCTCATCCACGCGCAACTCAATACTACAGCCAAAATAGGAGCCACCTAGAACAACTACAAATTCTAGCTCATTTTTCAAAAAACAAGCCTGAAACTCTATCTAAAGACTGTTGCCATCTACTGGAAGCCCTGGGAACTGCAGTCTGGGAGGTATTCCATTGATTTTCCCATAGACAGCCATTTCAATGAGTGGTGAGCTAAAAAAATGCAAATCTGGATGGATTCTCCTTGTTTTTTTGTCTGCCATATCAGTTCTGTTATACTCACAGACATTATTTTAACAATTATATGCATATCCTAGCTTCTGGGCCTGAGTAACAGGCAGTTTACTTTGGACACCTCAGTCATCCAAACTTCCGAGTACTGCCCCCTATCCCTAAGAAGTTTTAAAAACCCCTACAATATTGGCTGTATCCTTCACGTCATTAGAATCCATCATTAAATGGTCAGGAAGGCCAGAGGATACATTACAACCTGACACTGATTTGATTCCAGAACTTGGTAGGGTTATTTAGGTTCTCTGTGACTGCTTTTAAATGGTAATCTGATTTGGACTTCCTGATCAAACCTGCGCATTTGTTTCTTTGCTCTCTGAAGGAGGCTCAGTCAACAGGAGCATTTGTATGTTTAGCTTGAGCCCAAGAGATATTGCTCTTTCTAATCAATTCTGCCAAGTTATCTGAAAAACAGGGATTGGCCCTTCCACTGATTCTAAATTACAAATGTAATAAAAAACAGTCCCAGGCAATGTCAACATCAGGAATCAGACTTACTCTGTCAATATTATGGTACAGATCATGTAAGAACGCTTGTTCATCAAATAGTCTAAAAATTATTTTAAATATAACGGGGTTTGGCATTGATCATTTTTGTATATCTAACACAAGCTATTGCACAGCGATCTCTGACATCATTACAGAATATACCAGTCGATGTGTATTTGTGAGGGGTCTTTGTTAGAATAAGGTCCAATAGCGCTGATTTGTTAGGTGCTCTGGGATTCGGTCTTGTAGTCTCATTAATTAATTGAGCGAGATTCAGTTGAGGAGCATAAACTGTTGATGACTGAGGAGGAGTGCCAAGATGGCTGTCCGGTGGCTTCAATACAGCGCCGCCTGTCAGTTATACACGGTTTATACACATCATTGGTTAAAACCCACATTGTTGCTGTTTATTTGGTAGGCTAGTCTTTTGGATGCATGGCTATTTTACAGTCTCTGGGCTATTTAAAAAAATAGATTTTACATCCGGTATGGCTGCAGTAAATTTTGGGCGGCAGTTTGTTTGGTTGCTGCCAATTCTTCCACCTGGTTAAACTCCTAAAATGTACTTAATAATGCTCAAAACATTATAGCGGATTTGGGGGTAGCCCAGACCTGGACTCTCAAACCTGAGTCCAGCGACTGTCAATGAAACTACTTAACCATTACGCCAAGAGGTCTGAACCCCTTGATGAGATTGCTTGGTGTTGGGTTAAGATTGCTTGGTGTTGGGTTAAGATTGCTTGGTGTTGGGTTAAGATTGATTGGTGTTGGGTTAAGATTGCTTGGTGTTGGGTTAAGATTGCTTGGTGTTGGGTTAAGATTGCTTGGTGTTGGGTTAAGATTGCTTGGTGTTGGGTTAAGATTGCTTGGTGTTGGGTTAAGATTGTTTGGTGTTGGGTTAAGATTGCTCGCTACATTACTCCCTCTCTTCAGGAGAGCGTGTCCCCACGCTTCTCTATAGAACTTGCCAGCTTGTAGTCCTAAAACCCGGAAATAAGTTACCTCTGTTTTTCCTTCAGCCATCCCTATGTGAAAAATGAAATTAGGAATGAATAGAGTTTTAGAATAAACTGCAAAAATAAGGTCTGAGGTTAACACAGGCTTAAGTTTTGTTCTATGAGATAATAGCAGTCGGTTAACATGACCTTTATGAATTATGAATCCTTTATGTGCTTTGTGTTGTTTATCATTACATAAATTCTTCAAAACATAAAATCTTCTAAGCCTGTGTTGACCACAGACCTTATTTTTAGCCTTTATCCCAAAACCCTTCGAAAATGCCATTAATTTTCCCCATAGGCTTTGTCCAACGAACCATACCCACGGGAAGTAGGGGTTGCGGAGGGTGCTGAGGCACCCCCTGAAAAATCAGAAGAATAAAAATAATACAATCATTTTTTTTATAATTAAAAAAATATTTTTTTACCAAAGTTGTGCAATGGGCCTTTGCTTGTATTAGCAAACCAATATAGACGCCTGTAAAATGGGCCAAAACCTTTTTTACAGCATATCTGCTTTGACAAAAAAGGTAGTTGTTTAACTAAGAAAAGTATCTTGCAGGACTCAATAGTTTAGTACATTGTACATAGGCTTGGCATCTGGGTTTGTACCTGTGGACTTCACATCACCTTGAAGAAAAACAATGCACAATACAGTAATTGAGCATATTGGGACGACAAGTGAATTATGATGATGTGATGAAGTGGTTCAGTTGGTAGAGCATGGCACTTGCAATGTTAGGGTTGTAGGTTCAATTCCCATGTGGGACCAGTATGAAAACCTATGAACATTGATGCACTCATTACTGTAAGTCGCTCTGGATGAGTGTGTGGGAAAGGAACAAATAGACCATTAAGTTCTCACATAGAATGAAGTATTTCAAGAAACTGAAAAACATATGAACAACAGTTTTTTTATTTTCCAGAAGTATTATCAGATTAACTGTTTTATACAGATAATTATCAGACTCAAGTTACAAATGCTGGTAAATACTCAAATACATTTAGTTAAAAACAATTCACAAAAGTACTCCACTGGGCCTTTACTAGTCCTGTATTAGCAGACAGATATAGACATTTTCAGCGCAGGCAAATTGCAGCACCCCCACCCACAAACTACTTCCCGCGGCTATGCAACGAACCATAGCAGAGTTAGTGCTTACAAAAAGACACCATTACTATTTCTCTCCATATCAAGTCTCTCAAGTATACACACCTCTATGATGACCTCACTGGCGCCCTCCCACCTCTGACAAAAATGTAGTGAACCGGGACTAAAACCCAGGTCCAGCGACTGTCAATGCAACACCTTAACCGTTACACCATGAGGTCCAAACCCATTGACAAGGTTGCTAGGTGTTGGGTTAATTAAGGTCACTACATTACCCCCTTTCCTTCGGGAGAGCGTGTCCCCACACTTCTCTATACCAAGTCTCTCGTCACGTGTACACACCTCTCTGATGGTCTCACTAACAAATTTAGAGGTAGCCCCAACTGGAACTTGAACCCTAGTCCAACAACTGTCAAGCCAACACCTTAACCATTACAGCAAGAGGTCTGAATCTCTTGATGAGGTTGCTAGGTGTTGGGTTAAGGTCGCTACAACATGAACGGCAAAGAGCATTCATTTAAACAGTGACATCTAAGAATATGCCTGAATCTTTAAGAACCAAAGGTGAAACAGACACTGGCCAAACAATTAACCAAAGCAGTGAAAGGCAACTCATCGATACAGTTATGTTGGAGCAACAAATGACTATTCTGACTATATGACTATTCTGAATTACATTTGTCCTGGAAACAAGGCACTAACGGATAGAGTTTAACTTCTTTAATCAAATCTCTGGTAGGCTTATTGTAACAGTAAATACATAGGCCTCCCTTGGCATCATAAATGAAGAGTGATGACTAAATTGCAGTCCAGCCTAATTGTCAGTGGGGGAAAAAGGCCTACTATGTTTCCAAGTATTTGATCTTAGTTCACTCCATTGGAGGGCAGTGTTGAGCTGTGAATACTTCTCTGTGTGTCCTCCAAAGTTGTGAATCTGTGGGCTGTCACCATGAGAGATCAGTGGTAATCTAATAGACTCCCTTAGAGGCCAGGACAGATCCATTTAAACTCTGTTCTCACCTTCCTCCTCTTCTCACTGTCCTTTCTCTCTCACACACTCTCTCTCTCAGTCACACACACTCATACACCCTCATACAAATGCACATGCACAAGCACACACACACACACACACACACACACACACACACACACACACACACACACACACACACACACACACACACACACACACACACACGCACATCATATTCATCAGCTTTTGTCAAGGATACCAGGTGTTGTGCTTCAGGATGACATGTCTTTCCATAGCAAATGCTAACCTTCACGTTCCCTGTTCTAGTTTCAGTGACATTTCCATGCTTAACACACAGGTCTTCTGAGAGCAAGGCAGGACCACCTCCCCTCCCACCACGGTTCACTGACACATACTTCTACCGAGGCAAAGTATTCTCACTGCTCAACCCAATAGAGACAAAGACAATTTCAGACAAAGAAAAGCAGAGCTTAATTTGAGGTGATTACGTCCCGATTGGATTAAATAACTTTTAATTAAAATTGCTAAGTGCAGCTAGGGCCTTTGAATTGCAAGGTTTTGGGGATGGGGAGACTGTCTCTGCATGTAAATGAGATTACTCAGTGCTCGATATGAGAACTTTGAGGAGGAGAGAACTAAAGAGTCTTAGGAGTGGTTTATTTAGTATAATAGAGTTATATAGCGTGCAATCTATGTTATTTTTCTCCCTATTAAAGGGACATATTAATTCTTAAGTGACATGGTTGCATGCAAAACGCCCTGTGAAGTTTAAATGACAGATTTACAGGACAGTACTCAAGCTTCAGCACTTGAATCAGGTCTTGATATTGCTCTTTGGCTGGAAATATCAAGTGGCCCTGAATGATGAGTCTCACTATAGAGCCTGGGCCCTGAGTGATGAGTCTCACTATAGAGCCTGGGCCCAGAATGATGAGTCTCACTATAGAGCCTGGGCCCCGAATGATGAGTCTCACTATAGAGGCTGGGCCCTGAATGATGAGTCTCACTATAGAGGCTGGTCCCTGAATGATGAGGTCTCACTATAGAGGCTAGGCCCTGAATGATGAGTCTCACTATAGAGGCTGGGCCCTGAATGATGAGGCTCGCTATAGAGGCTGGGCCCTGAATGATGAAGCTCACTATAGAGGCTGGGCCCTGAATGATGAGTCTCACTATAGAGGCAGGGGCCGGGAGTCACATTAGAGATGATATTATGGTAACAATGCAATAACACATGACCTTAGCAACCCCGGAGGCAATCAGAGACGCATGGCATGTCCCTCCCTCTCAGCCCGCTCATCATCCATGCCATCTTTGCTGCATTATAGCCTTGATAAATACAGCGAGGGATGGGTAAGAAGAGAACAGACCGGAAATTAGGGGAGAGCCAACATGCGAGCGAGTGTGTGACACTCATCACTCTCTCCCTGATCAGTTAAATGAATGTTTAATGCAGAGACATAGACATCTCAAGTGCCATTAGTACGATCGCCGGACCTGTCTGACTATGATAACTGAGTGAGTGATTAGGGGAGGAATGCTGGTTAGCGCGCCACTGAAGCTGCTCTCCTCTCTTCTTGTCTGCCCCGGTTCTGATGTAAATGCGAGGACAACTCACCGCCCTAATGAAGACGCTGTTCTCTCCTGTCACTGGGTGACATTGGGATCTCTTTCTCATCTCTGACTCACACTACTAACTGGACAACCGTTTCTACTGCCCTCCCATGCCACCCTATGCCCCCCACCCATATTCATTCTGATTCATATCCATACATAATCTGTTGATTCTTTAGAGGAGGGGAAGTGGAGGGTGTGAGGCGTTGTAAGTGACTAGTGTCTTTTTTCTGTACCCCCCACATCCTGTTTTTTGATTTATGGAATTAAAATACACAGAGAATCTATGAGGTTCCCCAGAACTTTGCTGTTTGAGAGATTGCAATGCCTCAATCCTGCATGATTGTCCCTGGTCAGATCACATTGGATTAATGAGATGGCTTTAGGTTACTTCCCCAGGTTGGCCAGACAATAATAGTGTGAGAATCGCCTATGAGCAAAGAGCAAGATGGAGAGGGAGATGGAGAGACTTTGCAGTGGTCATCCCAGAAAGAGGGATGCAGATTGGATTTCCTTTTTACCGCTGCCACAAAGGTATGCAAGCACACCTTTGTGTTTTCTAACAAACCAAAACCCTCATAAATTGATTGCAGCCATCATTTCATCGTTGCAATGATAAATTATGTAATGACTGTTGTTATGCAATCATGATTACCATGTCTATATGGGAGGTCTGTATCTGCTCTCCTATCATAGTATGAGAGAACAAATCAGCAAAATACCAGAACCAAGCTCTCCAGGATGTGTTTATACAGAATGTCATGGAATCTAGTTAAATGTAAATGAAGGCAGACATTAAGCCAGCATGTTAATATTCACATTGTAATGTACATAGAGCTGTTAAGGAATGAGCCTCGTCAGAGTGAGAAGGCTAACGGTCCCTCCAGACGTCACCTCCTTTATCCTCGTTCTAACTGAACGAGCCATGATTGATTAGCTCTCTCTGCCCATCCACTTTGGCAGAGAACACTCAAGCCTGGCGGATTCTCTTCATTATTTTCTCTCTGGGCACACCGCATAATGTCTGCCTACTGCTATCACTGTGAAGAAGATGGGTATAGGAAAACACAAAGGACTGGCTGATGATCCGGTGTGATAAATAGATGGAGATCTCCCTCCAGCCTTGTAATGACAGAGGGTCAAAACGTAAATCAAATCAAATCAAATCAAATTTTATTTGTCACATACACATGGTTAGCAGATGTTAATGCGAGTGTAGCGAAATGCTTGTGCTTCTAGTTCCGACAATGCAGTAATAACAAGTAATCTAACTAACAATTCCAAAACTACTGTCTTGTACACAGTGTAAGGGGAAAAAGAATATGTACATAAGGATATATGAATGAGTGATGGTACAGAGCAGCATAGGCAAGATACAGTAGATGGTATCGGGTACAGTATGTACAAATGAGATGAGTATGTAAACAAAGTGGCATAGTATAGTATAAAGTGGCTAGTGATACATGTATTACATAAGGATACCGTCGATGATATAGAGTACAGTATATACGTATGCATATGAGATGAATAATGTAGGGTAAGTAACATTTATATAAGGTAGCATTGTTTAAAGTGGCTAGTGATATATTTACATCATTTCCCATCAATTCCCATTATTAAAGTGGCTGGAGTTGAGTCAGTGTCAGTGTGTTGGCAGCAGCCACTCAGTGTTAGTGGTGGCTGTTTAACAGTCTGATGGCCTTGAGATAGAAGCTGTTTTTCAGTCTCTCGGTCCCAGCTTTGATGCACCTGTACTGACCTCGCCTTCTGGATGATAGCGGGGTGAACAGGCAGTGGCTCGGGTGGTTGATGTCCTTGATGATCTTTATGGCCTTCCTGTGACATCGGGTGGTGTAGGTGTCCTGGAGGGCAGGTAGTTTGCCCCCGGTGATGCGTTGTGCAGACCTCACTACCCTCTGGAGAGCCTTACGGTTGAGGGCGGTGCAGTTGCCATACCAGGCGGTGATACAGCCCGCCAGGATGCTCTCGATTGTGCATCTGTAGAAGTTTGTGAGTGCTTTTGGTGACAAGCCGAATTTCTTCAGCCTCCTGAGGTTGAAGAGGCGCTGCTGCGCCTTCTTCACGATGCTGTCTGTGTGAGTGGACCAATTCAGTTTGTCTGTGATGTGTATGCCGAGGAACTTAAAACTTGCTACCCTCTCCACTACTGTTCCATCGATGTGGATAGGGGGGTGTTCCCTCTGCTGTTTCCTGAAGTCCACAATCATCTCCTTAGTTTTGTTGACGTTGAGTGTGAGGTTGTTTTCCTGACACCACACTCCGAGGGCCCTCACCTCCTCCCTGTAGGCCGTCTCATCGTTGTTGGTAATCAAGCCTACCACTGTTGTGTCGTCCGCAAACTTGATGATTGAGTTGGAGGCGTGCGTGGCCACGCAGTCGTGGGTGAACAGGGAGTACAGGAGAGGTCTCAGAACGCAACCTTGTGGGGCCCCAGTGTTGAGGATCAGCGGGGAGGAGATGTTGTTGCCTACCCTCACCACCTGGGGGCGGCCCGTCAGGAAGTCCAGTACCCAGTTGCACAGGGCGGGGTCGAGACCCAGGGTCTCGAGCTTGATGACGAGCTTGGAGGGTACTATGGTGTTGAATGCCGAGCTGTAGTCGATGAACAGCATTCTCACATAGGTATTCCTCTTGTCCAGATGGGTTAGGGCAGTGTGCAGTGTGGTTGAGATTGCATCGTCTGTAGACCTATTTGGGCGGTAAGCAAATTGGAGTGGGTCTAGGGTGTCAGGTAGGGTGGAGGTGATATGGTCCTTGACTAGTCTCTCAAAGCACTTCATGATGACGGATGTGAGTGCTACGGGGCGGTAGTCATTTAGCTCAGTTACCTTAGCTTTCTTGGGAACAGGAACAATGGTGGCCCTCTTGAAGCATGTGGGAACAGCAGACTGGTATAGGGATTGATTGAATATGTCCGTAAACACACCGGCCAGCTGGTCTGCGCATGCTCTGAGGGCGCGGCTGGGGATGCCATCTGGGCCTGCAGCCTTGCGAGGGTTAACACGTTTAAATGTCTTACTCACCTCGGCTGCAGTGAAGGAGAGACCGCATGTTTTCGTTGCAGGCCGTGTCAGTGGCACTGTATTGTCCTCAAAGCGGGCAAAAAAGTTATTTAGTCTGCCTGGGAGCAAGACATCCTGGTCCGTGACTGGGCTGGGTTTCTTCCTGTAGTCCGTGATTGACTGTAGACCCTGCCACATGCCTCTTGTGTTTGAGCCGTTGAATTGAGATTCAGGAGAGACAGCCGGGCCCCACACACCTACCTACTGTATATCTACAGGGCAGGCCTCCCCTGCCCCTGCACTGTATTGCAGGGGTTCTCAAACATCTACCTACTGTATATCTACAGGGCAGGCCTCCCCTGCCCCTGCACTGTACTGCAGGAGTTCTCAAACATCTACCTACTGTATATCTACAGGGCAGGCCTCCCCTGCCCCCGCACTGTACTGCAGGAGTTCTCAAACATCTACCTACTGTATATCTACAGGGCAGGCCTCCCCTGCCCCCGCACTGTACTGCAGGAGTTCTCAAACATCTACCTACTGTATATCTACAGGGCAGGCCTCCCCTGCCCCTGCACTGTACTGCAGGAGTTCTCAAACATCTACCTACTGTATATCTACAGGGCAGGCCTCCCCTGCCCCCGCACTGTACTGCAGGAGTTCTCAAACATCTACCTACTGTATATCTACAGGGCAGGCCTCCCCTGCCCCCGCACTGTACTGCAGGAGTTCTCAAACATCTACCTACTGTATATCTACAGGGCAGGCCTCCCCTGCCCCTGCACTGTACTGCAGGAGTTCTCAAACATCTACCTACTGTATATCTACAGGGCAGGCCTCCCCTGCCCCTGCACTGTACTGCAGGGGTTCTCAAACATCTACCTACTGTATATCTACAGGGCAGGCCTCCCCTGCCCCTGCACTGTACTGCAGGAGTTCTCAAACATATACCTACTGTATATCTACAGGGCAGGCCTCCCCTGCCCCCGCACTGTACTGCAGGAGTTCTCAAACATCTACCTACTGTATATCTACAGGGCAGGCCTCCCCTGCCCCTGCACTGTACTACAGGAGTTCTCAAATATCTACCTACTGTATATCTACAGGGCAGGCCTCCCCTGCCCCTGCACTGTACTGCAGGGGTTCTCAAACATCTACCTACTGTATATCTACAGGGCAGGCCTCCCCTGCCCCTGCACTGTACTGCAGGGGTTCTCAAACATCTACCCCCAGCTGTTCCATGTATTTGACCTGTTCCACAGCTAGCACTCCTGAAACAAATAGTCAACTAATCATCAAGCCCTTGACTAGGTGAATCAGGTGAGTTAGTTCAGGTTCTCTACAACCCACATATTAATGATGAGAAATCCTCACATTACTCACTCCATCACATCTCCCCATCGCCACACACACAAATATTCTGTGAATTCCTGACGTTTTCCTTCAGATAAATCTGTACTAATCTTTACAGTCTATGCTGTCTATCTAGAATCACCCTCATTTGTACATTTTCCAAGAAAACTGTCTTTGGAAACTCATCAAAGGATTTAGCAATTGTTTGTTGCAGGGCCAGAAGAAAGCTCTGAGCGGAAAACTCTGTTTTAATATTTCATATTTCAGGAACCGCTGAGCTTTGTTTTATGGTGCTATGTATCTGTCAGTGTCCATAGGCACATTTCATTCAAAGGGATTGGACTGTGCAACTAAACATTCACTCACCTACACAGTGTGAGTGTGTGTGTATGTCCATGTGTGTGTGTGTTCTACCCCTGTGTCCATGTGCAGTATGCCCATCATACCTCTATTTACTCCTGCAACCAACCATGTGTAGGATGTCTGGACTGATGTTTAGAAAATAGTCATCCCCACTTAGCGCTGTATTCATATTAAATATTAAATCCAATTTAAATACAAAATTGCCATATAAAATATTAACCGCAGTGTAAATATTTCATGCGAGCCCTTTACCATAGGCTGGTGTTCATTACCAAGCAGTATGGGTTTTAATGTTCTTTTCCCCAGGAGACGGTGTAGTAGACATTCTCATACTCAGACTGACCTGCAGGGGGAGACAAAGGTCTGCTGCGAGAGGCCTGCCTCAAAAGAGATGGATAGAGAGATTGAGACTGAGGGGAGAAAGAGAGAGAGAGACGTAAAGTGTAGCATAGGCTACAATGTGTGCATCTCTCTGTGTGCATCTCTATGTGTGCATCTCTCTGTGTGTGTCTCTCTATGTGTGTTTTGCTCTCATAAATTCTAACAATATTTGAATGGGGCTGAAACCCTTAAAAAAAGGAACATGTTGGAGTAATGCTCCAGTTGTCATGTGGTTTGTGATGAAAAAGGGAAGTGTCTTAAAAAAGGCAATCCAATGACTAGGAGGTCTGCTCTAGAAACAATAGGGGTCAGAGTTACACTATGAGTCTCATCAAACCTACCCGCACTGCTATTCTGCCCTCTACTTTCCAAGGAGAGAAGTGCCTGACTTACCTCTTTTTGTTTCTGTTTCTTGGATTTTGTGTGTAATCGTCAGTACACACTAACCAGTCATATTCCAAGAGCCCTCAACAATCCTCTGTCCTTCACAGCCTGTCTACCCCCATATCCCCAACACGCTACGTGCATGTAACTATATCTATGAAATAAAGCAGTCCAGTGCTGTTCTCTCTGGAAGCTTTGGGATAGCTCACTTACCATTATGTCATTTGCACCTTCCTATGGAAATGTGTGCGGAACTGACATACCATCATCCCAGTGTATTTCTATTCAACAAAGCAGTCTCAACCTACATGACTATCCACAGCCATCTCAGCCCATATTATATTCTCACCTCATATCATCCTACCACACATCGCCTAACTCTCCAAGACTCTAACCCATTATTTTGTCCATTAAAAAAACGTTTATATCACTCCATGGCCCTATAACCCCACCTCTGATAGGCTTCATATCTGTGAGACAAGATTAAGAGAAAGAGAGGCATAAGAGTTAAAGGAAGGATGAACTTGGGGAAAGACAGAGAGCAAGAGGGGGGCAGAGAAAGAGAGAGAAGTAAGTGAACAAACTAGCTTTACAGAGTGACTATAAGAAGGAGGAGAGAGAGATAGAGAAGAGAGAGAAGGGTAAGAGATGCACAGGCATGCAGCTCTTCAGAGGAGAAGAAGAGAGGCACATTAATCATTGGGAGACATCTGTTCATTCTGCCGCTTTAGAATTCTGTCAAAGAGCTGCTCGGAGTCAGACGGACTCCCCCCATCCGCCCAGGCAGCTAGTGCAGAAAGAGAAAAACCTGTCTCCTGTTAAGCATGGACAGACACATCAGAGCCATGTGCTCCTCCAAGCGCTGCCTTTAATCTGACTTGATTTAATTCTCATTTAGAGAGAACAAAAAGGGAGACAGAGGCACAGGGACGATGAGAGAAGAATATAATATGTAGAACATCACTGATCTGTCTCGTGTGTGTGTGTATTTGTGTGTGTGTGTGTGTGTGTGTGTTTAATTCTGCCGGGTGTGTTCATGGTGTGTACACTTACATCTCACAAATGGATGTAATTCATAATGTATTTATAGGAGCACACAGGCACGCACACACACACACACACACACACACACAAACACACACACACACACACACACACACACACACACACACACACACACACACACACACACACACACACACACACACACACACACACACACACACACACACACACACACACACACACACACACACACACACACACACACACACACACACACACACACACACACACACACACACACACAGAGCCCCATCAACACCTCAACAGTTTGTATTGACAGAAGCCCCTATAAATGATCTGGCCACATTGGACTTATTTACCCATGGCTCTTTTCAGGAGCGCCATAACATTCTCAGTGGGAGTATCAAATCAAATCTGAATATGGCCTGAAGGAAAAGTACACCTGCAAAATTGGTGTCCTCCCTGAGGCAACATAGCAGAGCTCAAGATGAATGAGTAGAAGTCTTTCTCAGGTCTGGAGTTCATGTAGGAGTGTAGGGAGCTTTGGAGGAGAGAGAGAGAGAGGGTTGCAGAAGAAAGAAGGCTGTTTCTCCCTCATTCTACAATTGATCAAATTACATTCTTTCTTGTATTGTGTAATAGCTATAAAACTAGGATAGCATCTTTTCTTTACTGGGAAACAACTCAAATGTTGTCTATTAGTAAAATACAGAAATATGTTAAATGTAGAGTTGTGCCAATGTTTTAACTCATCTGTTTGGATAATGGTCAAAGGTCTGTACTGAGATTATGATAGCAATCCACAGACCTGAGTAGACTATTGCACTACATATTGTGTACTGGGATATTAAAACAGTCATATGGACATTTGGTCTCACACTAAAACCATTACTCATGGTTGTTTCTCCTGCTATCCTTATTCATTTCAGTAAACATGCTATTTCTCATCCTCTATGAGCTGTTCACAGAGTAATTTTTATATCTTTAGCTCTCTATCCATTTTAATCTCTCTCTCTCTGTCTCTCTCTCTCTCTCTCTCTCTCCCCCCCTCTCTCTCCCCCCCCCCCCCCCCCTCTCTCTCTCTCTCTTTGCACTACAGATAAACTAATGCCACACTAAGACGATTTTCTGTTGAGGAAAGACGATTACTCTCAGGGTGAGTGGAGAAAGTGGTGAATAGAGAAGTGTTAATTTTAAACGATGAACAGAAACTTAAGTGGTATTATGTCAAAGGACCTGGTATTACACTGCAAAAGCCCCAGTAGAAACAACACCACCACCAAAATTTCCCCTTCAAGGTGGTGCCAGGCTTGGTTGAGCACAGAGCAGTGGAGGCTCCTCAGAGGAAGAAGGGGAGGACCGCCATCCTTAGTGAATTTCATAAAAATAAAACATTAAACGAGTAATCTTTTTTTTTAGATAAAACTATACTAAATACATTCACGTCACCAATTAATTGATTAAAAACACTACAGTAGCCTCAACAGCACTCTGTAGGGTAGCATCATGGTGTAGCCGGAGGACTGCTAGTTTCCATCCTCCTCTGCATACATTGACTTCAATGCAAAACCTAGGAGGCTCATGGTTCTCACCCCCTTCCATAGACTTACACAGTAATTATGACAACTTCCGGAGGATATCCTCCAACCTATCAAAGCTTTTTCAGCATAAACTGACATGTTGTACATCCGATCAAAGGATCAGAGAATGAATGAAAATGAGAGAGAATGAAAGCATAAGCTACAGCTAGCACTGCACTGCACTGCTTAAAATGTGCTGAGTAGTTGACCCCAAAGAGAGAGAAAGAAAACAGTTTTGAACAAATTAATTCCTTCAAAAACGAAGGAGAAGCAAGTGAGCGAGATATAGCTATATTTAGTATTTTTTCACTTTCATTTTCACTTACTTAGCTTGAAAATGCAGCTAGCTAGCTAGTTAGCCTACTCAAACACTCGGCTCAAACAGAGAAGGATGCTATGTTACCTAGCTGGCTATGGAACTTTTCCAAGTCAAGGTAAGCTTTTGGTTGTATTAATTTATTGCCACCGGGGCCACCAGTGTAACTGCTAAACTGCTTGCAACACTGTACGTCATGATTGTAGTGGATTTACTAATGCGTTAGTTCTTGTAGCTATGGTGTTGACTTCATGTTAGCTAATATGGTGACCAACGACGTAATATGAATGTTTGGCTTGGAAAGGTTTTTTCGCCTGGTCACAGACAGCTGATGTGTTGTGCACTGAAGTACACAAGAGAAGGGAAAAGGTGAGAGGAGGAGAGCGCGTAGGTGTGATAAGGAATTATTGAACAATCTTTATACAACGATCTGGCTGCTATGAAAGTGAACTGCTTTTGTGTGTGATCCGCGGTTTATTCATTCTGCCGATTCTGTTGAAAACATTTCTTAAACGGAAGCAAACGTAACACAATGGGGATAAACATACCTGAATTTGTCCAATAGAAACTCTCGTTTGCAACTGTTGGACTTATGGTTACATCCTAGATCAGCTAGATGCAGGCAAGAGTGTGCAAGGTGGTATGCAGGCAAGAGTGTGCAAGGTGGTATTGAATGTGTCAATGTATACGGAAAATTTGAGTATCATGTAGTAAGTAGCCTAAACCTATCAATGTTACTTTGAGATGGGTGAATGGAATATGAATGACAGTCATCCAATATGCTGTAATAGAAATAAGGCCTTGCTCATAAAAAAAATAATCGTCCTCCCTCAACTTGAAAGGAACCGACCGCCACTGGCATAGAGAACACTGTCACTCTGTGATCATCACTTCTAAAATTGTATAAGAAGTAGCATGAAACAATCGGAAACAACAACAAAAATATACCCTCTTTTGCATTACGTTCACATTTTATAGTCATGTAAGTCATCAGTTGAATCAACATCAATAGGAATGATTGAACAAGGACATTGGTCAATGTGCTAAACTGACCTCCATTATAGCAGACATAAATGAACTTGATTTCAGTGCACTCAGGATCGCAATGTTCTGTCTGTAAAAATGCATTTCTATAGCGTGTCTGTAAAGGAAACAGAAAGTTACAGTAAACACATCACCAATGAAGTCAGGTTGACATATTACAGGTTTAGTAATGCCATCAGGTTTGTGGCAAGAAAAACAACAGTGAAAGCATAATGTACAGATTTGATATTCATACATCATATCATTGCAAGACAGCTGGGCTGTCTGAGAGAGGAGAGAAGATTGGGCCCGATCATGTAGGTCTTGCGTTGCTTGTAGTGCTCTGAGATGTAGATCTTGTCGATGTGATTGTTGTTCTGGTTGTACTTCACCAACACCCTGTCCTGGTTGCTGAGGAGGTTGTCCTTGTCGTAGTATCGCCTCACTTCATAGGGCAGGTTCTCTGCACCGTGGGAATGGAGGTTACCAATGGTGTAGTAGGTGTACAGGTTCTGGTCTTTCAGTTTGGGGAGTAACAGTTTATAGTTCTTGAACATATGGAACCCGTATGCTCCCTCCCTGGGGTCACAGAGAGACACCATGTTGTTGTCGATGCAGGTCTGGACATACCAGAGGAGTAGTTTGAGGCCGTGGCGAGGGGGCGGGGTCCCGAAGCCAGTCTTCTCCAGCTCTTCATTCGTGTCCAATGTCCTCAAAGCCGAGGCCAGAGTGACGGCCAATAGCAGTAGCAGGATGCATCTCAGGACGCTGGTGTGATTGGCCATGCTGAACACCAATTAAGGGTTATCTATGACAAGTGATTACATGTAAAATATTATAAATTCTTCCTAAACATAGTGACAAAATTTGCTTATCATGTATAAAACGGATAACATTTGATTATCGACAAAACTGTAGATATTTCCAAGAAAATCTCCATCTGTTTTTTATCCAGCACTAAAATGTATCAATTGCTCTAGTAAGTTCACTAGAATCTCCTTATTGCTCTAGTAAGTTCACTAAAATCTCCTTATTGCTCTAGTAAGTTCACTAGATTCTCCTTATTGCTCTAGTAAATTCACTACAAACTCCTTATTGCTCTAGTAAGTTCACTAGAATCTCCTTATTGCTCTAGTAAGTTCACTAGATTCTCCTTATTGCTCTAGTAAGTTCACTAGATTCTCCTTATTGCTCTAGTAAGTTCACTAGATTCTCCTTATTGCTCTAGTAAGTTCACTAGATTCTCCTTATTGCTCTAGTAAGTTCACTAGATTCTCCTTATTGCTCTAGTAAGTTCACTAGAATATCCTTATTGCTCTAGTAAGTTCACTAGAATCTCCTTACCCTGCAATGTCGCTATAGGATGAGTCTGTAGGTTTAGCTTGCAGGTCTCTGCTCAAAGACTGTGGTATAAGGTTGTGTTGGTTGCAGTGTTGCACCTGACCCTTGCTGTAGCAGAGGAAGACCGGGTTCTGTCATGAGTGTTTGAGGGAGGGCTCATGTACTGTATACAGTGCATGCATCTGCTTACTGCATGAGAAGCAGGCCTGGGTTCAAATACTATATGAAATATTTCAGGTATTATGAGAGTTTGCTTAAGCCTGCCTGGATTGCTGGATGGACAGGATTTGCACTTTTGCGCATACTCTAGGTTATATTGCGCATTGCAAGCTCAATCAAGCATATCTAAAGTACTTGAAATAATTTCAAATAGCATTTGAACCCAGGTTTAATGAGAGAGAAGAAATAAAAAACGGAAGGTGAGAAAACAGCTGTGTTTTATAGATCCAGGTCAGCTCTTGTAAGAGCTGTCTACATCGGCATATACTGTTTCTCACAGGATGCAGTGGCAAACATTACAGGACTTCCTCTTTCACTTCTACTGATAAACATTATCCATTTGAAAGAACTTAACGCAGCGAGAGAGAGAGAGAGAGAGAGATAAAGAAGAGTAGATACAGAGTAGCCTAGTGTGTATAGTACTGTAGGCCTATTACTGTGTCCATAACAGTTATTTAAATAGATGAAAAGAGTAAAAAGCCATTCTGTGGATTACAGGTTTTCATGAGTGACATTTCATTCTGTTACTGTATAATCACTCCCATTCTCCAGGTGCCATACTCCATTTTGTCTAACACCTTCAAAGGCCTGGAGGAATTATACACTACTGGCAAAGTACCATTCTACGGGATTAGAAATGACTTCATGAATATCGCGTTTTTTACAGCCCTGTGTTTGTATTTGTGCTTGTTTGCCTTGATAATATTCCTCCTCATTTGCATTTTATTTATTAATAAATAAACAAATGTGTTAGTGTGGATAACAGTGAGACTGGAAAACACATAACAACCTGGCTGAGAGTAGCATTCTACTTTCCCCTGGGGACAGAGAACATGACTGGGGTTGGTGAGTCAGCCTATCTGTCTTTGAGCATCCATTGCTTGCTAACCGTTTCCTTGCAGACATTTGTATCACTATCTTGTTTACTTTATGAATAAAATATCTTGTGTTTGTCTCTATTATTACATTTTGACACAAAGCTGTAATGAATGTCCCACAGGGACAAAGTGAGAGTGTGAAGAAGGGAGAGAGAGATGTCAGTATAGTAAACACTTGGAGCCCCTGAAAATGTAGCACAGCATGCTCTCTTCTGTCTGCTTAATCCACCTTGTTCTGCCATATCAAAGCTTTCCCCACTTCATTATCAATAAATTATACTTTTAAATGATCCCAGTGGTACAAACAAGTGCTTCTCTCAGAGAGAGGGTAGAGAGAGGGAGAGGGAGAAGGAGGAAGAGAGAGATAAATTGAGAGAGAAAGAGGGAGAGAGAGAGAGAGATAGAGGGAGAGAGAGAGAGATAAATAGGGAGAAGGAGGAAGAGAGAGATAAATAGAGAGAGATGGAGAGGGAGAAGGAGGAAGAGAGAGATAAATAGAGAGGGATAGAGAGGGAGAGGGAGAAGGAGGAAGAGAGAGATAAATAGAGAGAGAGAGGGAGAGAGAGAGAGAGATAGAGAGGGAGGGAGGGAGGACAGAGAGGGAGGCAGGCATTAGGCTTTCATTTGCAAAGATTTAACAGCAAATTGTGTTTATTTTTATTTATTTATATCTTTAACCATGTCACCCTTCTGCGTTGATCCGCTAGTGAAGAGGCCCGCACAGCTAATCTCCACGGCAACAGTCTGCTGCTGCTCAGTGCTCTGCAGTGCTTAGAGCTGTCTTTGATTCAAATGGAATGTGTTCACATGACTCCAGGCAGGGCCAGGCTCTCTCCACTCTGCTCGGTTACACATCACTACACTGGATCAGCTGCGCTTCTCTGAAGGAGACAGCCAGGCAGGCTGCAATAAGGAGAGGATGTTCTGCTGCATTGACATGGGGAAACAGAGCTCTAAATGTTAGCATAGAATAACAAAGTTACATGGTGTACTTTGAGACGATGTTATGTAACACGTTCGGTGCAGCTGTGTGAATGAATGTCAGGGCTTAGGGTGCTATAGTAGGCTCTCTCTACCTGTGTTAATCTCCTTTGACACAAGCATGAAAGGGAACAACGACTGATGCCTTCACTGTGCGTATGGATGTGTGTTGATCTCTCTCTCTCTCTCTCTCTCTCTCTCTCTCTCTCTCTCTCTCTCTACTGTATTTGCTTCCCTATACTATTTCTCATATAGCCTATAAGAAATATATATTATCCCTACCATACAACCAAAGTTGAGGACACAGCAGATTATACATAAATGGATGGGTAGAGTGAGTGAATACAAATCAGTGGAGACTTATGTAGCCCTGGTGCAATCAATGCAACGTGTATTGATTGAAACATCATGTACTGTACATGATTTTCTAATGCCCTCGAACTGGAGCATTAAAACACATCTATTGAGTAATGTTGATGTGCCTGAATCGAAAACTTTCTATAGAATATAACAGAATGGAAAGCCTTGTTTTTTAAAATGTAAATACATGTATGCATTAATGTAAAAAGCATCATGAATGTGATCATCCTCACCCTGTCAAATGATTGGTAAAGGTTGTGATTGTTTTTAATGTTTTCATTATAATTTATTCTCTCTACCTACGTTCATGATAAATTATATAATTGCTTTATTGACCAATTTCTATTCCATTTTGGATTAAATATTATAATTCAAGGAAATGGAACGAGAGACGCTGAAAAATGTGTGTGTGTGTGTGTGTGTCTGTGTGTGTGTGTGTGTGTGTGTGTGTGTGTGTGTGCGTGCGTGCGTGTGTTTATGTGAGTATGAGAGTGAGTGTGTATATGTTATCAAACCTCCATTTCAGAGAAGAGAGTCTGGAGAGGAGGAATCATTTTTTTTCGAGACATTTTTTGTGTGAAACATTGGTTTTGTGATTGGATGTTGCTCCAACACAACTCGTGTTGCTTCTACACAACCAATTCCCCCTGAGGCCCATGTTTCACTCAGGTTACCTGACTATGTGACCAGAAAGCATAAGGTTAATAAATGTAGGTGATTCTGAAACCCTCTCTTCCAAAACCTATTTAGTGAACATCAATTGATTGTCCAAATCACCAAATATTTGAATGTGGGAGAGAGAGAGAGAGAGAGAAAGAGAGAGAGAGAGCTGTGAGAGATTTACAGTTAGACGAGGCAGAGGCACAAAAGTGCATCTGTGCTTTAAAGTTCCTCTGTTGAGAGTCTGCATCACGTCAGATTGGTGGTAAAAACTCCCCTAAAAGAGAGTTTGGCACTTCTATTGAGTCTGCCAAGCACCCCAGGGCTCTCTCTGCACCTCATTCCTTCACTGCACCCCAGGGCTCTCTCTGTTCCTCATCCCTTCACTGCACCCCGGGGCTCTCTCTGTTCCTCATCCCTTCACTGCATCCCGGGGCTCTCTCTGCACCTCATCCCTTAACTGCACCCCAGGGCTCTCTCTGTTCCTCATCCCTTCACTGCACCCCGGGGCTCTCTCTGCACCTCATCTCTTCACCCCGGGGCTCTCTCTGTACCTCATCCCTTCACCCGCACCCCGGGGCTCTCTCTGCACCTCATCCCTTCACCCCGGGGCTCTCTCTGTTCCTCATCCCTTCACTGCACCCCAGGGCTCTCTTTGCACCTCATCCCTTCACTGCAGTGTCAGCGGGTTGGGAAGGTACTTTGGGAAATTGCCCTGCGCACTTGATTTACACCGTGTTTTTCCTCAACAAAATTGGTCCACATGAAATCTACAGCACACGTCATCCTCAATAAGGAATCCAGAATACATCACTGAATGCTCACACTGCATGATGAAGTGTAATATAAAGACTGTATTATCCCTTTGGGGATATTGTGTGTGTGTGTATGTGTGCGTGTGTGTGTTTGCCTGTGTGTGTGCCTGTGCTTATCCCTGTGTCTGTTCACACACAGAATAAGAAAGGAGAGTGTTTGCACACGTTTGTGCTATGTGTAGATATGTGTGCGTGTCCGTGTATAATCAATCACCTGTTGTTTAAGTGTGTACATTGTCATTTGTTTGGTTTGAGCTCTCAGTCTTCAGCTGTGGCAGCCTCTCTCTCTCTTGAGAAACAGACACCTCTATCACTGTTCTCTGATTGTTTATGTCAATCCAGTTTTGATGAGACTTCATGGTCGCCAAGCATGCATTCAAATCCTCATCCCCACCGGCCTCACGGCCCGGCCCTTAGTCTGCCTGGATGATTAGCTGTACATTAATGAGGTAATTTATGTCTGAGGGCCACTTCTAATGACCTCAGGTTTTCACTGCTGTGCCACTCGTTCATTCTCTGTGTGTTATTCCCCTCAGAGCATAGACACCATGAGAACAAAGACAGAAACACATACCGCTCAAAACAAACACTGGAATTGTACCTCTCAAACAAATATACCCGTAATGAAGAGTAAAAACAGAATGAACGCTTGGAAAACAATAAGTGCCATTTGCTCTTGTAACCCCCTTCCATCTGCGTGTAGAGTAGAAAGGCATAATGAAAAATACAATCTCAATTTCAAATCCATTTGTTGTTATTTTGCTGTGGGCATTTGCATCAGATGGGGAGAATTAAGTAGTGTGATGAAAACAGTGGGTTGGAGAGACTGAGTGGAGGTACGTTGTGTGTACTGATCACTGACTGGTTCTCTGTGTTAGAACAGAGTAGTACCCTGAGCTGACAACAAAAGTCCTCACTGACCAGGCCACAGTCTCAAACAATCCCACTTTCAGGACAGCAGACTTCCCTGCACATCGACTGTCTGTCTGTCTGTCTGTCTGTCTGTCTGTCTGTCTGTCTGTCTGTCTTGTCTGTCTTGTCTGTCTGTGTGTGTATGACGCTAGGTTAGCAGACTTCCCTGCCCATCTTCTGAAAACATCTGAAACCCTCCGTCTACAAAGACAATCTTAAATAATCCCACAACACTTGCACTTGACTTTGCCTCTTACTATCTCTGAGTTTGCTGATAGCTACTTTATTGAGGAAAATGTACCTACTATGAGTGTATGTGGTTGTCCCACCTAGATATCCTGAAGTCAATTCACTAACTGTAAGCCACTCTGGATAAGAGAGTCTGCTAAAGGACTCAAATGTAAAAACATGTGTGTGTGTGTATACAGCATTGTGTCTGTGGTTTCTCCTTTGTGCTCCACCTGGTTGTGGAGGCTAGCGGAGCCTGTGGTTGATGTGTTGGCTATCCGGGCTGAGGAGCAGACTGAGGACATCCTACAGTAGCTCACTGAGGGAGGAGGGTGCTCTGATTATAGGACAGGACTGTCATTAGTCATTGTCCCCTACACTGTCCCTCCCTGTTCCTCTCAGCCCCACCGCCCCATCCTTCCCCACCCATCAGCCTCTCATTTGTGTCCCATCTCCAGGGCCAATAATATCCCCATTAGTCTTCATTTCTCTCTTTATGGCCTTCTTCTCCTGCTCTGCCCAATGAGATCCGGCTTTTATTTTCCTCCCATTGGTTTTATCTACAGAATCGACAGGGCTGGGTGGCTGGCAACCCTCCAGTCAACCCCAACACGCCTGCTTCTGCCCCTCCCCTCTCCCTCCCATCAATTATTGACCTCCACTAGCAACACGCACACACACACACGCACACACTCACGCATGCACGCACGCACACACGCAAACGCACACACACGCACGCACACACACACACACGCACACGCACACATACAGTCTGTCATCATTATCACTAATTACATAGCTATCTATTGTCAGCACAGCTCAATCAAGTGTCAATGTAGAGGTTTTTGGTTACACTTTCTATGAATGCCCTCTCAATATTGCATGAACATACATTTATAGTGCATTATATATAGCTTATAAGGTGTCATACATATGTTTATAATGCATTATATAGCTTATAAGGTGTTATACATATGTTTATAATGCATTATATATAGCTTATAAGGTGTCATACATATGTTTATAATGCATTATATGTAGCTTATAAGGTGTTATACATATGTTCATAATGCATTATATATAGCTCATAAGGTGTTATACATATGTTTATAATGCATTATATATAGCTTATAAGGTGTTATACATATGTTCATAATGCATTATATATAGCTTATAAGGTGTTATACATATGCTTATAATGCATTATATATAGCTTATAAGGTGTTATACATATGTTTATAATGCATTATATATAGCTTATAAGGTGTTATACATATGTTTATAATGCATTATATATAGCTTATAAGGTGTTATACATATGTTTATAATGCATTATGAAGAGGTTATTTATTGTTCTTCTAACATGCCCTTACTGAGCAGTTCCATGACCCCATGAATCCCACTTTTATGTTTAGCTCCAAGTAAAATAAAATAAATATCACAACATCATCTGAAAACACAACAACAGTGAGTCATCAAAGCAAAGACATAGATGGAATGTTACAAATATAAATAAATATATCAGAAATATCCTGGAAACGTTAAAAAACTAAACTAAATGATTTGCAATACAACATGTTGACTTTTCCCAAGAACTTTAAACAAAACTACTTTATCCAATGTTCCTGGAGCATTTCCCTCTATCACAGGTGAGTCTGTAGCCCCTGTAATATAGAGTGGTGGATTAATTGGACAGGCTTTTCCACAGCACTCTGGGCTGATGGCTGAAGCGGAAGCTGTGTAATGTGGATGCCATTTCCATTCTGCTTTAAGTGAGAGTTTATTACAGGAAATAAAAGTAGCTGGTACTCTCATATAGACAGGGCTCTGAGTAGGAGTGGCACGTTTGAATCTTGTTCCTGTGATTTGCATTGATCAGAGCTGTGGTGCTTCTCCAGTGTTGTTACAGTAATGGACCTCACTCTACTATCCGTACTTAACAGGATACATTTGAAAATACTGACCACTATCCACCATTTATATCCACATGTAGAAACTCTACAACTATTAAATGCTGAGAGTCGTGTTATTTAGAGAGCTAATGGGTAACTGGCTGTGTGCTCCAACAGAAAGTGTGGAGGACTTTAACTTCCAATCATGTATCAATTACCTACGCCACAGGCGTAGGAGGCTTCACATGGACATGTTTTTGGTTTGAGAGTTTCCTGTGAGCTGAGCATTGAGATGAGGACACCTGGGGTTGCTGAAAAGAGGAAATAACTACTACCTACAATATGTTTTTAGAGAAACTATTACTACAATATGGGAAGTAGCTAAGCTAGGGTTGTATAAATAACTGGTGTAAGATTTCTATCTGGAAACATAGTAAGAAATTTCATCCCAGTGCTACCAGTATTCCTTCATTATCTGGAGACTATTGACTTGCCTAGAAGCCCTACTCTTTCATATATCCTTTATTAACATGTGTTGGCATCACCTGGCCATTAGCCATTTCTCTGTCGAATCTGAATCAGCAGGGAGTTTCTGACCACTTGTACATTAGTTTACTCAGACACACTGTTATGAGTTAAGGGAGGAGGTCCCTCTATGTAATAAAATTGTCAATATAATATAGGGACTAAAACAGAGAGACTATCCTATCGACCACAGCTCAGCACTGTGAAAATTTGCTCCTCAAATAATGAAGAGAGAGAAGTTAATAAAATCACATCGAATTTGAGACAAAA
Organism: Oncorhynchus clarkii lewisi; assembly: GCF_045791955.1. NCBI lineage: Eukaryota > Metazoa > Chordata > Actinopteri > Salmoniformes > Salmonidae > Oncorhynchus > Oncorhynchus clarkii. The sequence goes on from NC_092148.1 coordinate 18,835,592, forward strand.
ATTACAATAACTTTACAAGCCCATTGGGGTTGGACTTTCATTACAAAAGATTAAGAGCCAGTATACAGTCTCCCCTGTTTACAGTGAAAGTTACTTTTATAATAAAATGTGCATTACAATACACTTTGGACTAAGCTCTGATTCTGGACTCATCTCGGTATGGGTTTGATGATGACAGGCTACTTGTATCTATTTTATTATTATTAGAAAGCCCAGGTCTTCAGAGATCTAGTCAGGGCCGGGAATAAGTGCATATTTATATCACATTTACTCATGCTTTATTGTGTTGTAGCTCGCTAGTATCATTGGGCCACGTTGCCCTCCAGCATGCTAACAGTGCTAGCCATGCTCCAGCAGTGGCATCCAGGCAGGCAAGCAGAGGGAAATAAACATGACATTACTCCACTGATCCGCCAGCCAGCAAGTCTGCTGAAAAGTGATGGGTTCATCTCTAAAGACGAGTTGACACAACGAGTTGACCCAATTGCAAATTAAACATGCATATAAAAATCGGATGTTTTTTTTTTGCATTGTGTTTGAGGGAAATAACGCAATCTGGTTATCCATTCCAGTAGCCTACACTCTTTGAAAAAATGGTTCCTAAAGGATTCTTCGGTGTCCCCATAGGAGAACCCTTAAAGCTGTAATGTAACAAAATGTGGAAAAGGTCAAGGGGTCTGAATACTTCCGGAATGCACTGTATGCAGTGTATATATATATCATTTTTTCCCTCACAAAACTAGTGCACTCAGCCTTTACTGGTCCTGTAATAGCCACAACCTATTTTTTTTTTTTTTTGAGCAGATGGTTGGGGGGCCGGAACAGTCATTTCTACACTGCAAATTGACCGCAAAAAGCCCAAACAAATATATTATTTGACAAAAACAGAATAATTTCAAACTTTGATTACATTGGGAAACGATCACATATGCATCTTTATTTATGTGTGGGAATACTTGGGAACAGATTTCCTTAATTACAATCACTTTGAGCTGATTTTACAGTCTTTTATATCCAACAACAACAATTATTTTACCCTTTTTTTCTTGTCAGCATACCCGAGGGGCCAAATCAAATTTCCACTGGGCTGAATTCTTCCAGTTTACCGCCTATTGTGGAACCCTGCTCTGCACAATGTTCTCATGAAGAGAATTTAGAGTTGTGAATGCTACACTACTTTTGTGAAAATAAATGATTAGTCTTGTCTGAAAACATTTTCCTCGATCTGGGTACTCAGACTGGGCTGTAGGCACACACCCACTCTATACACTACCACTACACACTCAATTCTCCCTATGTGGGCACATTGAGAGGGAAATATGCATTTTAAATAAATTTTAGATCTTTGCATCAGCAGTGAATTACAGATGAGAGAGAGATTGCAGATGAAAGCAGTCCGCTCCAGAACCTCTTGCTCAATCAAATCCAGTGAGCTTAATGATCTAAGAATCCTATCAAGACTTAACAGCCCCATCCTTTCCATCCTCTGAACATAGGCCACACAATTTTTAACATTGGATTAAGCGATTGCTTTCTGAAACGAGTGTGATTTTACTGTCCAACATGAGAAATGCATCCATTTGTTCTTGGCGGAACATTGCCTTAGATCAAAAATTATACCAAAAAGTTTCAGAAGGAAAAGGAGGGGAGAAATAAATGTGTGTGTGCATGTGTGTGTGCGTGTGCGCGTGTACGTGTGCGTGTTTGTGCGTGTTTGCCCTTTAGCCACGGGATATTACATGTTGTCTGTCAAAGGACTAAAACCACAGAGGTGAGTCTCTATCTCCAGACGTCAAGGTTAAACAAAGGCAGATAAGGCGTATGAATTGTGGGAGACCCACATTGGGTGCCATGAACTATTTGTATTGTTGAAGGAACATCCACTACTGTGTTACAAAAACCCTCCACACATCTCCACATCTTGTTTCTGCTCCCACAATTACTGCAGGGCCTCCAGTATTACATGGCCCCTGGACAGAGGTGACCTTTCCCACTCTGATAGACAGAGGAAATCAAAAACAGGGCTGAAAATAGAAAAGAAAACAAAGGCAGAACAGTAGGAAAATGAAGTGAAGACAAGGATGGAGGATGGAGGATGCAGACATTAATAAAGCAGTGGTCCCTTCCCAGGGGTAAGAGAGAGAGGCAGATAAGAGTGAGACTGACACTGCAGGCGGTTTGGGGGAATGGCAACTTAGCTATTGTATTGGCTCTCTGTCTGTCGTCGAGGAGGAGACGCAGAGAGACCCAACAGCGCTTCTGATAGTACAGTGAGAGGATGAAAGGATGTGTCTGGCTACAGGTGTCATAGGCGTCCAATGAGGACGACTGAAGGTGCCACGGTTGACCATTGAGGATGACCTAAGGTGCCACAGTTGACCAATGAGAATGACCCAAGGTGCCATCATTGACCAATGACGACGACCCGAGGCATCCCAGTGTAAGCTGCTGTATTACTTCAATGTCTGCCGACTAGTGAGCATCACACATTTGTCTCTTAAATGGCTACAGGTGTGTGGACATTGTTGCCAAGAAACTGTGGCCTGTTTCCAAAAGACCCAATAGTTTCACTGTGTGTTTGTGTCTGCGTGTGCATGCAGGTACAGTGCATTCGGAAAGTATTCAGACCCCTTGACTTTTTCCACATTTTGTTACGTTACAGACTTATTCTAACATGAATTAAATATTTTTTTCCCCTCATCAATCTACACACAATACCCCATTAGGACAAAGTGAAAACAGGATTTTAGTAATATTTGCTAATTAATATATATTTTTTAAATTAATAAATACCTTACATAAGTATTCAGACCCTTTGTTATGAGACTCGAAAATGAGCTCAGGTGCATCCTGTTCCCACTGATCATCCCTGAGATGTTTCTACAACTTGATTAGAGTCCACCTGTGGTAAATTCAATTGATTGGACATGATTTGGAAAGGCACATGCCTGTCTATATAAGGTTCCACAATTGACAGTGCATGTCAGAGCAACCAAGCCATGAGGTTGAAGGAATTGTCCGCTGAGCTCTGAGACAGGATTGTGAAGGGTACCAAAAAATGTCTGCAGCATTGAAGGTCCCTAAGAACACAAAAGCCTCCATCATTCTTAAATTGAATAAGTTTGGAACCACCACGACTCTTCCTAGAGCTGGCCGCCCGGCCAAACTGAGCATTCGGGGGAGAAGGGCCTTGATCAGGGATGTGACAAAGAACCCGAGGGTCACTCTGACAGAGCTCCAAAGTTCCTCTGTGGAGAAGGGAGAACCTTCCAGAAGGACAACCATCTCTGCAGCACTCCACCAATCAGGCCTTTATGGTAGAGTTGCCAGATGGAAGCCACTCCTCAGTAAAAGGCACATAACAGCCAATTTGGAGTTTACCTAAAGGCACCTAAAGGACTCAGACCATGAGAAACAAGATTCTCTGGTCTGATGAAACCAAGATTGAACTCTTTGGTCTGAATGCCAAGCGTCATGTCTGGAAGAAACCTGGCACCATCCCTACAGTGAAGCATGGTGGTGGCAGCATCATGCTGTGGGGATGTTTTTCAGTGGCAGGGACTGGGAGACTAGTCAGGATTGAGGGAAAGATGAATGGAGCAAAGTACAGTGCTCAGGACCTCAGACTGGGGCGAAGGTTGACCTTCCAACAGGACAAAGACCCTAAGAACACAGCAAAGACAACGCAGGAGTGACTTCGGGACAAGTCTCTGAATGTCCTTGAGTGGCCCAGCCAGAGCCCAGACTTGAACCCGATCAAACATCTCTGGAGAGACCTGAAAATAGCTGTGCAGTGACGCTCCCCATCCAACCTGACAGAGTTTGAGAGGATCTGCAGAGAAGAATTGGAGAAACTTCCCAAATACAGGTGTGCCAATTGTTGTAGTGTGCCCTGATTCCCAAAGAAGACTCAAGGCTGTATTCGCTGTCAAAGATGCTTCAACAAAACCATAATGACAAAGCAAAAACAGGTTTTTAGAAAGGTTTGCAAATATATTTAAAATAAAAAACTTAAAGGGTCAGAATACTTCTGAATACTTCTGTAAATGTGATCTTTACATTTTTTATTTTAAATATATTTGCAAACCTTTCTAAAAACCTGTTTTTGCTTTGTCATTATGGCGTATTGTGTGTAGATTGATGAATATTTTAAAATCATTTAAACATTTTTTGAATAACGATGTAACGTAACAAAATGTGGAAAAAGTCAAGGGGTCTGAACACTTTCTGAATGCACTGTATGTGTATGCATGTGTGTGTGTATGTGTGTCATTGTGTGTGTACAACAAACTGCACCACTTCAAAGGTACAAAGAAGTAGTATAGGAAGAAATCCAAATGAACAGGTGGTGGCTGGATGATGAACAGTGCATCTCCTCGCTTTAAACTTCTGTAACCATTCTGTAACTTTTCAGGCCCAAATCAATCTGGGCAGTGTTCCAGGCCATTCAGAGAGAGAGAACGAGCCCTAGAAGAGAAAGGAGTGTTCTGAGCAGTAGAGTGATGAATGAGTACTATGAGCAAAAATTCAAAGAGTGCTTGTTTATTGAAGCAACATAATGCTCCATAAATTGTACCTCCCGGCTCCTCAGATAACGTTTTATTCAGTTCAGCTGCAATTTCTCTGCTAATTAAAAGCCACTCACAACCATATAGCTTTGCAGGCAAACTCCAAGCAACTCTCTAGCTCTCTCTGTCTCTCTCTCACTCTCTCTCGCTCTCTCTCGCTCTCACACTCTCTCGCTTTCTCTCTCTCTCTCTCTCGCTCTCTCTCTCGCTCTCTCAGTCTCCCCTCAAAAAACAGCTTTGCAAGCAAGACCTAACCCACCTCTTTCCCTTCTCCCTCCATTCTCCCTCTCACAACTCTCCACATCCTCTCTCATCTCCTTTATACCCCCTCTGGTATCAGTCCATCTCCTATCTGTCCTATCCTTTGTTACTTTCTCCTGCTTTCCAACCCTCTCATTCTTTGTTATACAGGTTGTGTTTTAGGGCACAAACAAAGTACTGCCAGACAACTGTAGAATAGTACAAATTAGTGAGCGAGTGAGTGAATGAGCGAGCGAACAAGCGAGTGACTGACTGACTGACTATCTGACTACTTAGCCCTATCCACAGTATCCTACCCCAGTGAACCAGACATCTTATTGGCCTAATCTACTCTCTGGATTCTGTTTGATGTGATTTCATCCAGCCTGGCACAGACTGGCACAGGTGCTCCTGCTAGACAGATGGGCAAGGTGCACACAGGTACCAGAGAGCCCTCCTGGACTGCCAGGCTAAGGAGCAGGAAAAGGCAGACACTTCAAGGAGGCACGACAAATACATGCTGAAGCAGGAAATGAGAGAGAGAGAGAGCTAGAGAAGGGATAGAAAGCGCTCAAACAGCCGCTGCCTATCCCATTGGGTTAATGTGGCGCTCCTCACTGTAGTCCCAGTGTCTTTGTCAGTATGATTAGACATCATGCCTGACCTCGGGGATCCAGTTCCCCTTCTACTCGTCGGTTCCAGAGAACACCTCTAGAATAATAATGTGTCCATAAAAGCAGAGTCGTGTCAGAGAGATGAAGTGAGATCAGCTGCAGAGCTCTTACTGCTAAATAGCCTCTAATCACTCCTGGGATTGTCTTTCAGGTCTGCTCCTTAAGATTGGGAAAAGCGAACAGGAGAGAGAGAAAAGGGAGAGAGAGGGGGAGAGAGAGGGAGATAGAGGGAAGTGTGAAAGTAATTGAAAAAGGGAGATTTAGAAACAGGTTCGATGTGAGGATTAATTTGCGTGCCTGTTGCAGTGTTGAAGTCTTTTCGGACACACATGCACACACACACACACACACACATACACACACACACACATACACACACACACACACAAACACTCAAAAACAACACATTGAAGCAGATATTGATCTACCCACAACATTTTTTTTCAGCCTATCATTGATGCACATTAAACAGTCCTAAATTGCTTCAAAGGGTGAGACAAAGTTAACTGTCAGGATCGCTTTCCCAAATGACCTTTTCAGCCGAACCGCTTTATGAAATCGATGGCCTGAATAAGAAGCAATTAATTGGCCTTGCTTTTCCTCACCGTCTACTTCTTCCACAGCTGAGCTACTCAACAGGACCATGGGCAGCCATATTAAGAGAGAGCACCACACTGAGAGAGAGCTTTGTCATTGCAACTCCAGCACTCCAGCGCCTCAACCTAACACGAATCTAACAGTGGCCCTTAAGTTTTCAGATGAGCCCAGCTCAGATCTGAAGCTGTACAGTCACACATTCCCTCCCACAGAGAAAAGTGAGGTTGATAGCCGTGGACGCCCTATGCTCCCAAGGAGACCAAGAGGATTAAGTCAAGTAAGTAATTCATTCCCATGTTCTTTCTCCCTCATTCCCCCATTGCTTCCAGATGACCAGCAGCGTTGTGTGAGTTTGGAAGTGCGCTGTTAACAGCAGTGGCGGTCGGTGCCATTTTTTTGTTGAATGAGCCGATTTCTATTACAGCGTACTGGGTGACTGTCATTCATATTCCATTCACCCAGCTCAATATAAAATCAACAGGTTTAGGCTACTTACTACAAGATACTCAAGTTTTCCTTATACCCATCATGAGGTTGCTACAACCTAGCCTTTGAATGAAAGTTTGCAACGTAGGTGCACAGGTCGAGAGAAAATTGTGCACACTCTTGCCTGCATCTAGTTCATCTAGGGTGTAATCATAAGTCCAACAGTTGCAAACAAGAGTTTCTGTTGGACAAATTCAGGCATGTTTATCCCTGTTTCGATTCTTTTGCTTCTGTTTTAGAAATATTTTTCAACAAAATTGGTGGAATGAATACACCCGTGATCACATGCAAACACAGTTCACTTTCATCGCAGCCATATACAAACAGCTGGTTGTATTTCTTCTCGCATATACGCACTCTCCTCCTCTCACCTTTTCCCTTCACTTGTGGACTTCAATGCACAACACATCAGGCAAAAAAACAATTCCAAGCTTAACCTTCATAACATAACCGCTAACCGCTACACAGCCTAATTCATTGTCACCATAGCTAAAGTAACGTCATAGTCAACATAGCTAATAGAACTAACACTTTAGTAAACCCACTACAATCATGCAGTACAGTGTACAGTTAGTAAGCAATTTAGCAGTTAGTCTGGTGGGCCCTGTGGCAATACATTTGTAAAACCAAAAGCTTACCTTGACTTGGAAGAGTTCCGGTGTTGGATAGTCATAGCCAGCTAGCTAACATAGCATCATGTTTGAGCCAGGTGTTTGAGTAGGCTAAACTAGCTAGCTGCATTAGCTAGCTAAGTAAGTGAAAGTGGAAAATAATGAGGAAATATTGCTAGCTCTCTCTCTCTCTTGCTTCTCCTTCATTTGTGAAGAAATTCAACTACTGTCTTTCTCGCTCTTTGAGTCAACTACTCACCACATTTGATGCACTGCAGTGCTAGCTAGCTGTATCTCATGCTTTCAGGACCAGATTATTTCTCTGATCCATTGATTGGGTGGACAACATGTCAATTCATGCTGCAACATCTCTGATAGGTTGGAGGACATCCTTCGGAAGTTGTAATAATTACTATGTAAGTCTATGGAAAGGGATGAGAATCATGAGCCTCCTAGTTTTTGTATTGAAGTCATTGTACCCAGAGGAGGACAGAAGCTAGCTGTCCTCTGGTTACACCAAGGTGCTGTTGAGGCTACTGTAGACCTTCATTGCAAAAAAGTGTGTTTTCATCAATTATTTGGTGACATGAATATATTTAGCATAGTTTTATCTAAAAACTAACTTTTTTAAATGTTTCACTATTTTTATTTTTATTGAATTCACTGAGGAGGATGGTCCTTTCCTTCCTCTTCTGAGGAGCCACCACTGGTTAACAGGAGGTTGATAAACATTAATAAGGGTCATTCAGATGTGTTGTCATTAAGTCAAACTGGTTCACCCCACTGTATTGTATGTCAGAAGTGGCACGATGGGGGCAGAAGCAGATAGAAGAGTGGTCAAAGTATGTCATTTTAAACAGTGTGAAAGATGTGTCTTTTTTAAGTGCAGTTGACATTTTAATTCCCAGAGTGCATTGCAGATTTTCATTTCACCGCCGTAACAATCTCCTTGTTAATAATCATACCAATGCTCACATAATGACAGCCTCTCCTCTCAAGAGCAATTACAGCAAACAGCATTATGGATGAGAGGAGCAGTGGGAAACAACAGATCAAGTGTTCCTTTAGTCTAGTGGCCTGCTGTTGTATTGTTGATGATGTCACCCTAATAGATTATCTAGGACAACTCTATGAAAACATGTAGTTAAATCATTAACCTCTATGGGATCGGTTTCCCTAAACCGGGACGGTTGTTGTTAACGTGCGCTAATGTGACTAGAATGACTTTGTAAGTAACAGCCAACTTTCCAGGACATAGACATGTCTTATATGGACAGAAAGCTTATATTTCTGTTAATCTAACTGCACTGTTCAATTTGCACTAGTTATTACAGTGAAAAAATACCATGCTATTGTTTGTGGAGAGTGCACAACAATAAAAAACTTGTATCACTTCAACTAGTTTGATACATTCATCTCTGAAGGTAAATTATGTGCTTACATTCAGTAATCTTGCTCCGATTTGTCATCTTTGAGGTCCCAGAGATAAAAGGTAGCATAGTTTTGTTTAATAAAATTTGTTTTATTCAAATGTAGGAAGGGTTCTACAGTTTGACCCCTGCTGCTGTCTCTATTACCATAGCATTTTGGTATGTTCTGAATAGTTATGTATCAATTGACCAATTCGGCTCATTTGGAAAAACTCCTGGCAGACTTGATACAAAATATAGTGTAGTAATGTAATACTTCACTGAATCAGTCTGAAACTTTGCACACATACGGCTGCCATCTGGTGGCCAAAATCTAATTTGTGCCTAAACTCCTATCTGATTATATGGCCTTTTTCTTGCATTTCAAAGATGATAAATAAATAAATAAGAAAATGCATGTTTTTTTGATTGTATTATCTTTTACCAGATCTAATGTGTTATGTTCTCCTACATTAATTTCAAATTTCCACAAACTTCAAAGTGGTTCCTTTCAAATGGTATCAAGAATATGCATATCCTTGCTCTAGGTCCTGAGCTACAGGCAGTTAGATTTGGGTATGTTATTTTAGGCGAAAATTGAAAAAAGGGGTACGATCCTTAAGAGGTAATGTTTATGCATGGGGTTTGGCTAATCAATGTGTCCCTGTACCTTTTCTCAAGGTGAATGTTTCTCTCTCCTTTTTGTTATTGTTCTGAATTTTCTCCTTCTGGATTAGTACATTTTCTTAAAGTGACTTTACTTTAGGTAGCCATGTTTTGTGCTGTACCGATTTATCAGGGTGAATGTTTCTCTCTCTCTCTCTCTTGTTCTTGTGCTGAATGTTCTTCTCTGAAGTTATTAAGGGGTTCACAGGTAGCTGTGTTTTATCTTTCTCAATGTTGACTTATTTGAGCGTGTGTGTATGTGTGTATGTGTGTGTGTGTGTGTGTGTGTGTGTATGTGTGTGTGTGTGTGTGTGTGTGTGTGTGTGTGTGTGTATGTGTGTATGTGTGTGTGTGTGTGTGTGTGTGTGTGTGTGTGTGTGTGTGTGTGCACGTAGGCAAATGTAGTTGTGTGTCCATAAGTGACTATGGGGGAACATAAGATGAGGAAGACGTCCAGCATGTTGATTTATATTCAGCACGAAAGTCACGTCAGTGTTGAGACCTGAGAGAGAAGAGGAGAGAGGGGAGTGAACTGGGTTGGGGTGGACATATGTCCAGATGGATCTCTGGACTAGGATTGTAACTGTAAATGGCCCTGTAATGAAATGTACTAAAACATTTGGGTAAGACCGCATACTGTTTCCTTTATGAAGAAACTACCAGCACCAGCACCAGCCATCTCCCCATGTGTGTGTCTGTATGTGTTTGTGATAGGGGATGTGATTAGACTGATAAGTGGGCAGGTTCCTCTATTGTCATCTGGAGCAATGACAGAAGGAGATTGACAATGATGAAAGAAGTGCATATTAAGTTATATAGCTTTATACACGGGCTCTGATGCAAATGATTGATCTGAAGTCACAACCAATCCTGCCAGTCTGCACTTTGCCACTTCCAGTGTGCATTTTCATCTGTCCAAGGCAGGGGTAGGGGGTAGGGACCACAAAAAACAGATCTAATCACAAGAGGCCACAGTGACTCATGGGTCTGCGTATCCACATCACCCCCCCCCCCCCCCAACCTTGCGAGAAAAACATTTTAGTGGGCCCCTCGAGACAGCGAAGAGAGACATTTTTTTTCTGCAATTTTGCCCATTTTACCATGAAGCGGAGAGAAGATTAGCAATTTTATAACAGAACATTTCTGCAATTATACACATTTTCCCATAGTATTTTTTTTTACCCCCTTTTTCATGATATCCAATGCGATCCAGTTACGATCGTCTCATCGCTGCAACAAGGTGAAGGTCAAGACATGCCCCGTTTATTAACACCCGTTCGCTTAGCCCGGAAGCCAGCTGCACCAATGTTGCACCAATGTGCAACAATTGTGCACCGCCCTATGGGACTCCCGGTCATGGCCAGTTGTGACACAGCCTGGGATCAAACCCCAGGCTATAGTGACAGTGCCTTAGACCGCTGTGCCACTCGAGAGGCCGTGTATACAGTTTTTTAATATGATGACTGATGATTCTACCATGCTTACTACAAGTTTAGATAGTTGGCCACTAGACTCATTTACCAATCTAAAAAATGTTTGTCGACATGGGCTAATTGAGTGACTGCTGATGCACAACCACATTTCGAAAACGCACCTTGTGTATTCTATTATTCTAACTCTCAGTAAGTTGAGACCCCGGCTATGTGTCTAATAGGTCCACAAAAGGGGGGGGGGGGGGGGGGGGGGGGGGGGCGTCAGTAGCTCATCCCTGGTATAGGGATACAGAATAGGCTGCTGACAGGCAGAGATGTAGAAGTTCTAGTCGCTTTTTATATGAAATGATAAGTCTCAACATACTACATAATCCATAAAAATAAAAAAATGGTAGCACTAAAGTAAATACAGTGATTTCATTTGTGTTGAATCTTGATCTTCACTTTAGAACATGTCTGACGATAGACAGCGTCGTGGAAACCAATAAACACACAGGAAAACAACAGTCAAATAACACTTAGACAACAGATGTGTGGTGGTCCTACTGAGGCCTTATCTTTCTGTGGGGATCTTGAGATGACGAGTCTCACAGACAAGTCTTGATACAGTACTCCTTAGATATACATTTTACGAACAGTTCCCTATCAGCATTTATTTACACCAGGATACCCCAGGGTTGTCATGATAACGTGGCACACAAAACAAAGAGACAAAATATTACATTGAATAGAAAACTGACTAAAACGCTCTAGAAGGTTCAAAATTGCCTTGTTTTTGCAAATAACGCAACAGCTGTTCAACACAAGTTTTGTAATTCTTGCTCTAGGGCCGACCTTTCCAATGGGTAAATGGCACTTTACTTTCTAAATCCAATCTTTGAAACCACAGTCCCTGTGTGGTTTAGTTTAGCTTATTAGGATATTACTACTGCATGTGCAGCAGCTCCTCTTCCTGTGGTCCACATAAAACATACAAATACATGACAAAGTACAGAACAGTTATAGACAAGAACAGTATAAGATATTACATTCAATTCCAAATTAAAAATGAAATATAAAACAATAATTGGAAGATACTAAGAGACAACAAAAATATATTTACATACTACAGACAGTACAGTTAACCCATTACAGTCTAAGCCCTGTCTATGCCGTGGGAGGGTGGTACTTCTAAGCTATATGGATTTGTTAAGGTCATACCAAAGATTATTTTGCTCATTGATTTTGAATTTAAAGACCCCTTGAAGCATCCCCCCCCAAAAATATAAAACAATTATTTGATGAAACATTTTATTTGTCCATACTGCTATTAGCCCATACAAATGCACTGAATAACAGATTCACTACATGGAACAACAGATAGTCCCCACAAAAAATCTGAAGAAAGTTTGTTCTGAAGTGTCTGTTCTATATCTGAGAGATAGATATAAGACAGATCAGGAAACATTTGTCTTAGTCTTTTTACTTGTATTTAATCATTTTTGGCACTAAACGTCTCCATATATATTTCCATAATTTTTTTCAACTAGTAAGAGGGGACATTGTCTTTTCAGGCCTGAATGTATGTGTTTGTACACGTGTAACGAAACTGTTCGGACGCCACAGACAGAAGTTGGCAGATCGGCTGTACCGACTTCAGACCAGTCACAAGACGCTTGTGGGGGTCGTAGAGCAAAACGGAGAACACCATTGTGTTTGCGAAAGTCTCATCTTAACAAGATAGTTTTGTAGGGCAAACCGTTCGGAAGCTACAGACGATTTTGTCAAAAGACCGATTTTCGGGATGTCTCATGGTCGCTCTAGCTCAGTCACCTTTCACAGCAGATGTTGTAGATTGAGACGCATCCAATGCAAAAACAAAACATATCTCTAGCTTAAAGTGACAGATTCTTTATGTGGTGCTGTGATTCATTATGTTTTTGTCTGTTTTTTAAAGCTGAACTTGCTTTTCCCCCCTGAGTAACCTCTGGTGGCAGAGCATTCCATTATATCATGGCTCTGTACATAAATGAGTGACGCCTTAAATCTGTTCTTGGCTTGAGTACAGTGAAGAAACCCATTGTGGCTTGTCTGGTGGGGTATGTATGTCTGTTTGAAGTCTATGCAACTAGATTTTACAAGTGGTTAGGCATTTTCAAGACACACATTTTTCTTATAAATACAATTTCTCCTCAACCCTCAACCATGAAAGACTATCATGCATGTTGTTGAAGTTAGTTCCATGTGTTCAGTTAAGGACAAGGCGTGCTGCTTTGTCTTGAGCCAGCTGTAGCTTTTCTAGGTCTTTCTTTGCTGAACCTGACCATGTCACCGGACAGTAGTCAAAATTGGACAAGTGGTATAGTTGATCTTTGTGTCAAAAACGCAGAACATATTTTTAAAACAGACATACAGTGCCTTCATAAAGAATAACATGTTTTAACATTTTTACCGTAGAAACTGACAGAAATATCTCATTTACATAAGTACTCACAACCCAACTTTGTAGAAGCAACTTTGGCAGCTATTACTGTACAGATGTGAGTGTTTCTGGGTACGTCTCTAAGAGCTTTCCACATCTGGATTGTGCAACATTTGCCCATTATTATTTTCAAAATTCTTCAAGTGCTGTCGAATTGGTTGTTGATCGTTGCTACACAACATTTTTCAGGCGATTTAAGTCAAAACTGTAACTCGGTGTTACGTCCGCCGTTGAATGAGTGAGACCAAAGCGCAGAGTGGAAAGTGTTCATGATAACTTTAATACTGAAACACTGACAAAACAACAAAATCAAACCAACGTAACGTTCTGCAGGGCTATACAGCAACGGTGCAAAAACAAGATCCCACAAACTCAGGTGGAAAACAGGCTGCCTAAGTATGATTCCCAATCAGAGACAACGATAGACAGCTGCCTCTGATTGGGAACCATACCCGGCCAACAAAGAAATAGAAAACTAGAATGCCCACCCAAATCACACCCTGACCTAACCAAATAGAGAAATAAACAGTCTATCTAAGAACATTCACTGTCTTCTTGGTAAGCAACTCCAGCGTAGATTTGTCCTTGTGTATTAGGTTATTGCCCTGCTGAAAGGTAAAATCTGAAATCTGTCTGGTGGAAAGCAGACTGAACCAGGTTTTCCACTAGGATTTTGCCTGTGCTTAGCTTCATTCTGTTTATTTTTATCCCGAAAAACTCACCAGGCCTTAATCATTACAAACACTTTGTATTCAGGACAAAAAGTTAATTGTTTGGCACCAATTTTTGCAGCATTACTTTAGTGCTTTACTGCAAACAGGATGCATGCTTTAGAATACAGTTAACTTGTCCTTTGATAAATTGCATTCAATTTGTCCAAACACAAATTTCTCTATCCGTTTACTAAGAACAGGCAGCACTGTGGTGAATGTGGTGGTAGTAAATGACTGGTACAGTCAGTGTGTGGGGGTATAGTTTAATCAATTCGTTTGTCCGTTACCTTTTGGAGTGGTTGCCCATCCCATACTTCAAAGCAAACGTCTGTGAGTTACGGCATTTCAAAACCAAAAACCTCGGGAAAAATAAGAAAAATAAAAAGGAGACAGACAGACAGCTTATGCCCACACCCAGAGACACAGAGCGGAGGGAAGGATTCAGCTGTTGAGGAGAGAAATGATACAGGCCTCAGAGAAGGTGAAGGGAGTCGAGGGGAAGGTGGAATGGAAGGGAGGGAAGGAAAGAAGGGAGAGAGGGGAGGGGAGGGAGATGGTGGGAGGACGGCAGAGATAAGAGAAGAAATTAGGAAAGGGAGCTGTTGACTAACGCAGTGATAGAATTTCACCACATGGCTGAAGGTGAACCGTCATCACCTTAACGAAAGCCAGCGGGAGCCTGTCTTTCCATGTGTCTTTCCATGTGTCTGTCTGTGTGTGTGTGTTGTGTGTTGTGTGTGATAGAGGGCAGCACCAGTGGGAGTTTGTCAGGACAGCGTGAGATTATTGCAATGGGTGAGAAGAATGAAGTAATTCGAACAGTGATGACAGGTGTGTGTGTGTGTGTGTGTGTGTGTGTGTGTGTGTGTGTGTGTGTGTGTGTGTGTGTGTGTGTGTGTGTGTGTGGCTTGAGTGATGTTGTAAACTAAACACTAATGTCCTTTTCCACTTCAATACATTTGGGAAACTGACATTAAAGTGTGTGTGGCCAAGGACTATAATGCTGTAAGGCCACTATTATATTCATATTCTCCATATCCACTCCATGTTGTGCATATGGGTATTGTTTATAGCCTACATTCAGCAAACAAGTGTACACTATATATACAAAAGTATGTGGACACCCTTTCAATTTAGTGTATTTGGCTATTTCAGCCACACCTGTTGCTGACAGGTGTATAAAGTTGAGCACACAGCAATGCAATCTCCATAGACAAACATTGCCAGTAGAATGGTCTTACTGAAGAGCTCAGTGACTTTCAACATGGCACTGTCATAGGATGCCACCTTTCCAAAGAGTAAGTTTGTAAAATTTCTGCCCTGCTAGAGTTGCACCGGTCAACTGTAAGTGCTGTTATTGTGAACTGGAAATGTTTAGGAGAAGCAACAGCTCAGCTGCGAAGTGGTAGGCCACACAAGCTCACAGAACGGGACGGCTGAGTGCTGAAGCGCGTAGCGTGTAAAAAACGTCTGTCCTCGGTTGCAACACTCACTGCCGAGTTCCAAACTGCCTCTGGAAGCAACAACAACACAAGAACTGTTCGTTGGGAGCTTCATGAAATGGGTTTCCATGACTGAGCAGCCGCCCATAAGCCTAAGATCACCATGCGCAATGCCAAGCATCAGCTGGAGTGATATAAAGCTTGCCTCCATTGAACTCCGGTGAAGTGGACAGGTTCTCTGGATGGATGAATCATGCTTCACATCTGGCAGTCCGATGGACAAATCTGGGTTTGGAGGATGCCAGGAGAACGGTACCTGCCCTAATGCATAGTACAGACTGTAATGTTTGGTGGAGGAGGAATAATTCAGTCTGGGGCTGTTTTTCATCGTTCTGGCTCCTTAGTTCCAGTGAAGGGAAATCTTAACCCTGCAGCATACATTGACATTCTAGACAATTCTGCGCTTTCAACTTTGTGGCAACAGTTTGGGGAAGGCCCTTTCCTGTTTCAGCATGACAACTCCCCGTGCACAAAGCGAGGTCCTTACAGAAATGGTTTGTAGAGATCGGTGTAGAAGAACTTGACTGGCCTGCACAGAGCCCTGACCTCAACCCCATCGAACACCTTTGGGATGAATTGGAATGCCGACTGCAAGCCAGGCCTAATCGCCCAACATCAGTGCCCAGCCTCACTCAAGCTGAAGGGAAACAAGTCCCCGCAGCAATGTTCCAACATCTAGTGGAAAGCCTTCCCATAAGAGTGGAGGCTGTTACAACAGCAAAGGGGAGGACCAACTCCATATTAATGCTTACGATTTTAGAATGAGATAATCGACAAGCACGTGTCCACATACTTTTGGTAATGAAGTGTACACTTCACTCTCCCAACCATATGTGCCCCCATCTGTAGTTATTTAATGAATTGGACAAAGCACAGGTTTTCCCCCAGGGCACTCTATAAGAACGCATGTTATAGAAAGCAAATAGAAAATGATGTCCTTCCCCAGTAGGTAGACTGTGGTGAGTGTGTTGGTGTTCTGGAACCCACAGAACCATCCATCGTTAGTGATGTCAGAGACATGTGTTTCCATCTGTCACTCCAGGCCATTTGAATACATCTACATTCTAGAACCATGACATTTTCCTATCCACTTCTGTTGCAGTTCTGTAGCAAGCACTCCTGTTTGTAAAGTTGCCCCTGACTATTCCATTATTTCACTGCTTGTGTGTTTTGAGTGTGTGCGTGTGTGCGTGTGTGCGTGTTCCTGGCACCCCATTGCCTGGAGCCAGCCAGTCAACCTTCTCTGAAGTGTTGAAAAACAGGCGTTTGAAAGCGGAGGCATGGAATTCACTGTGCTGTTTTCGGACGAGTGTCGTGGACCACAGATTTATGATTGCTACAGGGTTGTTTTGCTACACTTTGACACAGAGAAACAAACCCCAGCAGCCTGCCTTGAGCAAGGCAAAACAGTACAGGAATAAGACCCAACTCAATACCCATGAATTACATTTCTGATACAACTATATAAAGAAAACAAAACAAATGTTAAACTGTCCAGAATGCCAGACATAAATAGAGCATTTTCTGATAGAGTCAGTATTTGATTGGCTAAGAAATCATGCAATACAGTGACTAGTGGATGTAAAAGCTGTAATGCACTTGTACAATCTATCTCAAAGACAAGACAAGATAATAACAGAAAGAAACATATCATAGCCATGGTACACAGTGAAAATAATCAATAAAACCAGAAGTGTATTTCAGGGCATTTCTTTGTTCTCTTATCTACAGTCTAAAGACAAGAATAGAAGGATGCAGAAGAAAGATTTAGAAAATGAAAGGTCTATTGTCCCCTACCCAGTCAGTTAGTACCTAGAGACATATTGATGGGATCTGTAAGAGAGAGAAACATCCACCCTGAGTGGTCGATCTCACCAGACCACCCCCACCAACCCCCTCTCTCCCCTGGATTCTGCTCTCAGTCTGGGGTGGGTCAATGCCACCACCTGTGGATCCTGGGGCCCAGGGCCTATTCTCTCTGGGTCGATGTGGCTACACCAAAGAACAGAGACTGGAAACTGGGGAGGGCAGTCAATGTAAAATAAATGTAGTGCCCCCCTGGTCGCAGGTCAGAGACTGGGGATGTTCGGGTCGATGTTGCCTCGCTAATGTTTCAGGCTGGGTGGGTGAAAGGTTCCTCAGTAGTCCCTTTGTGGTAGTTTGGGGTTCATTCTTCTATTCTCTGCTTATAGTACTGTTTGACAGACAGTAGGCATAGCTAGCTACACATTCTATCTTCCCAAGTAATCTTAAAAAATCAGCAACCGATAAACTCAGCATCTGATAAATCTTAGTTTATCAGATGACTTCACTATCCTTAACCTATTTGTATTGTGGTTAATGAGGTATGAGAGCATTATTACATTTTTTTCCTAGATTCTATTCTATTATTTAGTCTGTTTGGTCACCATGAGCCTTTGCCCATTCTTTAGTAGTGTTAAGCGGACTGTTGTGTAGCGGAGTGTACTCATTCAGGGCTAATGTCGCTCAGAGATATCTCTTGTGCCAGACAGACACTGTATGTGATTGAGTTATCCAGACAGACTTGATCAAGCACAACTCAATAAATTATACCTTCCTCTGGAGAGACAGAGAGAGAGAGAGAGAGAGAGAGAGAGAGAGAGAGAGAGAGAGAGAGAGAGGGAGAGAGAATAATCAGTCAGTGTAAATGACACTAAGCCTAATGCAGCTCTGCTGTGTGGCCCAATGCCCACATCATTAGTCTGCAGAGAGAGAGAGCAAAGGCCTGTTTGCCTGCTAAGGGGAATTAACTAGCTCCTTAGCCCATAATCAACCAGTCCAATATAATCATTTCTCTTACTGAGCCCAACCTAACAAATAGATTTATTGTTGTTTTCTTTTTTCTTTTTTTGGTGATGCTTCTTCTTCCTCTCTAATTTACTGTTTGCTGTGACCGCATGCACAACATTCAGTCCCTTGTATTTTCAAGCGATTTCTAGGTAAATTCTGGTATTTCCAAGTGTGGGAATTGCCTTATCAACAGGCAGCTAGGAAGACTTGGTTTCATACTGTAGACTACAGGTTATTGTGATGCACTCACTTATTGTAGACACATTTGTTCATCACCTGACTGTCATAGATCCCACAGTCCCCTATTGATAGTCTATAGATGTTCAAACTATCATCAAACTATCAACAGCAACTTTGTTGATATGTAACCACTTGCTAGGGTTAGGGTTAGTTGATAGTTGAGTAGCTTATTCACAGTTAGTTGTAAATAAAGTGCTAATGTCTGTCTGCTTTGGGTTTACTATTAACTATGCCAGCCGGTCTAAAGAGGACAGGGCAGAGTTGTCAATCATACAGTATGTGGACTATAGCTCAATATGTGGACTATAGCTCAATATGTGGACTATAGCTCAATATGTGGAATGTAGCTCAATATGTAGACTATAGCTCAATATGTGGACTATAGCTCAATATGTGGACTATAGCTCAATATGTGGACCATTGCTCAGTATGTGGACTATAGCTCAATATGTGGACTATTGCTCAGTATCTGGACCATGATTCAGTATGTGGATCATAATTCAGTATGTGGACCATAATTCAGTATGTGGACCATAATTCAGTATGTGGACCATAGCTCAGTATGTGGACCATAGCTCAGGCCTTTGGAATAAACACAGCAGGTATTATCTAGACCACTGGAGTCTGCATACAGTGAGAGCAGCAGCCAAGAATGCTGTTGTTGCCTAATGCCCCAACACTCTAATGCCGCTGTTCCTATAGCCTCTGCTCTCTCAGGGAGACACTGAGCAATGTGTTCTCTTTCAGTCTCCCTCTGCCTCCCATCTCTCTACTCTCCTCGGTGCAGAAACTCACACAACGTTGCTGCTATTTAGGGACTCTGCTAAGTGCCCCGGCAAACTTGTCATCTGAGTAGCGAGGCTATAGGGAGTGGGGTTATCCTCGCCTCAGAGAGTTCCACAATGTGTGTTTCTGTCTTATCATGTTCTGTCAGACTAGAGGTGGCCATTGTTCCTGAACTACTGTACGTCTGGAAAACAAACAAGGACACAACAACATACTGGGAATACAACAGCAACAAACAAGATCATGCATTGATCGTCTAATAGTGTGTGACAGCAACTCTGCTTTCA
This sequence comes from Oncorhynchus clarkii lewisi, assembly GCF_045791955.1. NCBI lineage: Eukaryota > Metazoa > Chordata > Actinopteri > Salmoniformes > Salmonidae > Oncorhynchus > Oncorhynchus clarkii. The sequence goes on from NC_092148.1 coordinate 18,855,076, forward strand.
TTTCTTAATTAAGATAAACGTTGCAGACGAAACATATAAACACACACACACCACGTCACACCACACCACACACACCACGTCACACCACACCACACACACCACGTCACACCACACCACACACACCACACACACCACACCACACACCACGTCACACCACACCACACACACCACGTCACACCACACCACACACACCACGTCACACCACACCACACACACCACGTCACACCACACCACACACACAATCCTAATGAAAGAAAATAGTGTAACACATGAAGTGGCAGTGACTTCATTGCTTCTTCTAGAAGGTCGACTTAGCAGCTCAGTATGTGGACCATAATTCAGTATGTGGGCCATAATTCAGTATGTGGACCATAATTCAGTATGTGGGCCATAATTCAGTATGTGGACCATAATTCAGTATGTAGAACATTATTCAGTATGTGGGCCATAATTCAGTATGTGGGCCATAATTCAGTATGTGGGCCATAGCTCAGTATGAAAGTAAATAGTGTAACACATGAAGTGGCAGTGACTTCATTGCTTCTTCTAGGAGGTCAACTTGGCATCAGTCTTGAGGAGAGAATATCCTGGCTTGTTAACGACATCTCAGACAATCAATAGAAAGGATGATACAACCACAGATGTTTTCCCTCTCCCTCTTTCTCTCACTCTCCCTCTTTCTCTCACTCTCCCTCTTTCTCTCCCTCTCCCTCTTTCTCTCCCTCGCCCTCTCCCTCTTTCTCTCCCTCTCCCTCTCCCTCTTTCTCTCCCTCTTTCTCTTCCTCTCCCTCTTTCTCTCCCTCTCCCTCTTTCTCTCCCTCTCCCTCTCTCTTTCTCTCCCTCTCCCTCTTTCTCTCCCTCTCCCTCTCCCTCTTTCTCTCCCTCTCCCTCTCCCTCTTTCTTTCCCTCTCCCTCTCCCTCTCCCTCTTTCACTCCCTCTCCCTCTTTCACTCCTTCTCCCTCTCCCTCTTTCTCTCCCTCTCCCTCTCCCTCTTTCTCTCCCTCTCCCTCTTTCTCTCCTTCTCTCCCTCTCCCTCTCCCTCTCCCTCTCCCTCTTTCTCTTTCTCTCCCTCTCCCTCTTTCTCTCCCTCTCCCTCTTTCTCTCCTTCTCTCCTTCTCTCCCTCTCCCTCTCCCTCTCCTTCTTTCTCTTTCTCTCCCTCTCCCTCTTTCTCTCCCTCTCCCTCTTTCTCTCCCTCTTTCTCTCCTTCTCTCCCTCTCCCTCTCCCTCTCCCTCTTTCTCTCCCTCTCCCTCTTTCTCTCCCTCTCCCTCTCCCTCTTTCTTTCCCTCTCCCTCTCCCTCTTTCTCTTCCTCTCCCTCTCTCTTTCTCTCCCTCTCCCTCTTTCTCTTCCTCTCCCTCTCCCTCTTTCTCTCACTCTCCCTCTCTCTTTCTCTCCCTCTCTCTCTTTCTTTCCCTCTCCCTCTCCCTCTTTCTCTCCCTCTCCCTCTCCCTCTTTCTCTCCCTCTCCCTCCCTCTTTCTCTCCCTCTCCCCCTCCCTCTTTCTTTCCCTCTCCCTCTCCCTCTCCCTTTTTCACTCCCTCTCCCTCTTTCACTCCCTCTCCCTCTCCCTCTTTCTCTCCCTCTCCCTCTCCCTCTTTCTCTCCCTCTCCCTCTTTCTCTCCTTCTCTCCCTCTCCCTCTCCCTCTCCCTCTTTCTCTTTCTCTCCCTCTCCCTCTTTCTCTCCCTCTCCCTCTTTCTCTCCTTCTCTCCTTCTCTCCCTCTCCCTCTCCCTGTCCTTCTTTCTCTTTCTCTCCCTCTCCCTCTTTCTCTCCCTCTCCCTCTTTCTCTCCCTCTTTCTCTCCTTCTCTCCCTCTCCCTCTCCCTCTCCCTCTTTCTCTCCCTCTCCCTCTTTCTTTCCCTCTCCCTCTCCCTCTTTCTCTCCCTCTCCCTCTCCCTCTTTCTCTCCCTCTCCCTCTCTCTTTCTCTCCCTCTCCCTCTTTCTCTCCCTCTCTCTTTCTCTCAATTCAATTTAAGGGCTTTATTGGCAGGGGAAACAAACATTAACATTACCAAAGCAAGTGAGCTAGGTAACTAACAAAAGTGAAATAAACAATACAAATTAACAGTAAACATTACACTCACAAAAATTCCAAATGTCATATTATGTGCAAATAGTTAAAGTACAAAAGGGAAAGTAAATTAATGTAAATATGGGTTGTATTTACACTGGTGTTTGTTCTTCACTGGTTGCTCTTTTCTTGTGGCAACAGGTCACAAATCTTGCTGCTTTGATGGCACACTGTGGTGTTTCACCCAGTAGATATGTGAGTTTATCAAAATAGATTTTTTTGTTCAAATTCTTTGTGTATCTGTGTAATCTGAGGGAAATATGTGTCTCTAATATGGTCATACATTTGGCAGGAGGTTAGGAAGTGCAACTCATGTTTCCACCTTACTTGGTTGGCCACCTCCTCTCTCTCTCTCTCTCACTCTCTCTCTCCCTCTCCCTCTCTCTCTCTCTCTCTCTCTCTCTCTCTCTCTCTCTCTCTCTCTCACTCTCTCTTTCTCTTTCCATCCCGCATAGGGTTTTGCATCATCTTTCGACTAGAAGAAAATAAAAAAAACAAGGACTCTGGAGATGAGTTCTTCACTTCTCAATTCAGCCTGGTCACGTCGATTAAGATGTGAACTTTTACATTTCCAGCAGTTCACATTCAGCTCCAGGGCCTTATCTGAAATTAAAAAAGCCCCCCTCTCTCCACGGCTTTGAAGTTTTTCTAAGCCACTCAAATAGTTTCCATTCGGAGAATGTGGAAGCTAAAGGAAGGCTTTGATTTCCGGAGTCGGCTTTGCCTGTCACATTGTGTTACGTGCTGGATGATCTAAAGAGGAAAATGGAACGACATCGCCATGCTGTCAGACGGCCCCACCCCTCCATTCTAAGTTCCAAACACTGACTCAAACCGTCATTGGCTAATGCAGAAGCCACATGACAAAGAACCTAAAGGACTAAAGAAGAGTGTTGGGTGTAGACCAGGGGTTAGAGCACAATGCAATTCTCTGACAGCATGTGATGATTGACTGTGGTCTATCATTTTCTAGAGGGTCTCTAAGAGAACATCTGAGCGAAAGGAAATAGAGATGCTTTGTAGTATGTTTCTCTCCCCTTCATCCAAAAGCATCAGATGAAGACAAAGAAATCCTATCTAACGGAGCTGTCTGAAGCCGTTACTCGGTTGACATCACTCTGAGCAGGTGTACTTTCAGGGTCCGTTTACTAGTCAGCCATAACAAGTCCAATTGCTTAAATCCTCATATTTTTGTGTTGTGTCACTTATTTTGATATACACTACACTTTACCATATCCAACTCAGACTGGAACAGCAAGAGGCCAATGAACACTAAACTCGCAGAGAT